>NC_046990.1:3758505-3958505 GCF_009769545.1 Cyclopterus lumpus
CTCTCTAGTGGGGCAATATGGTACTACAAGCTTCTTAAGATATGATGGTGCATCACCAATCAAAGCTTTGTAGGTGAGGAGAAGAATTTTAAATGTGATTCTTGATTTTACAGGGAGCCAGTGCAGAGCAGCTAATACAGGAGTAATGTGATCTCTTTTCTTAGTTTTTGTTAGTACACAAGCTGCAGCATTCTGGATCAACTGGAGGGACTTAAGAGATTTATTAGAGCAGCCTGATAATAAGGAGTTGCAGTAATCTAGTCTAGAAGTAACAAAGGCTTGAACCAGTAGGTATAGGGAAGAAGAGAACAGCTGCTTGGATCAAGGTGTTCAAGAAGAGAGTCTGCAGCAGACCTTCTGGAATCTGGATGAGGAGGCCCTCTGCACCTCCTCTGCTTTCTCAGAGCAGTGAAGGAGGGATGCGCTACTGTAGGAGTGAGTCACATACTGGCAGACATTTTACTTCTGTTCCTCACGTGGGCACATCCCCCCACCCACATTGCTATAAAAGTGCGGACGCAGTCGGCTTCCCCACACAATTCTCGTCCAAACCTTTTATCTTTCCAGGGGAAAAGTCCAGGGAGCCAGCCCGCTGTTATTCCCCCGGGCCGTTTTGACACTCACTTTTGGGAGCCGTCCAAAACTGCTGAACTGCATTAACCGCATGAGCTGAGTGGCCGCAGTCAGCTGGTGGTGTGGCAGCAGCTCTGCGTTCATCATGGAGGTCGTTGAGGGATGGCGGGGAAGGAAGGAAGGAAGGAAGGAAGGAAGGAAGGAAGGAAGGAAGGAAGGAAGGAAGGAAGGAAGGAAGGAAGGAAGGAAGGAAGGAAGGAAGGAAGGAAGGAAGGAAGGAAGGAAGGAAGGGAGGGAGGGAGGGAGGGAGGGAGGGGGTTTTGCTCGTTCATTTTCCCGGCAGCTGATCTCGCAGTCCAAACCCGCCGGCTCTTCTCTGCAGGCCGCTGCCCTATAATAATGGGGTGACAAATGGGGCAATGTGATTCTTAGAAGTTCAGTGACCATCATCATGGTTCTAACTTCTGCCCGTGACGACGGGGAGCACAGTTCAGCTGAACAAATGATGTGTTACACATGAAATAGATATAAGGAAACTTGTCCCGTTTTCTTTTTTTTTTTTAAATTGGGCACAGATTGACAGATTAGTTTTCACTCCCACTTGCATAGCCTCTCCTCTTCTCTACCTTTAAGCTGTAACATGAGGAGAAGATACACAGCAACGAGCATCGCTACAGCTCACAGTATTCAGTGGGAGACTGACTCAAATGTAGAATTACATACTAATAATAATGATTGAAAGATGGACCTGCTAACCACTGATCTCAGTCATAGCGTCGTCCAGCTCTGACCGGATTTGCTGCTAGTCATCGTTAAATGTTATGTATTCGTGACACTCAGAGAGGTTGGAAGGAGATATATAAAAAGTATATATATAATACATATATAAAACCTGTGGAGCACGGAATGTTAGCACGTCATTGACTAGCGTTAGCACTTCCATGCTAAGGTAGGGAGTGCAGTTAGTGACCGTGTGGGTTGCAAGGTAGGTCGGCCTACCTTGACAGGAGTGAATGGAGGCGGGGCTTAGAAAAGGGTATATGACATGTCTTTCAAAATGTATTTTGGCAAAAGCCAAAACACTTTAGTTAGTGGTATCTTAACATAGAGCTTATTTCCCAAAGAGAGGATGGAGAGAGGGAGAGAGCGAAGGAAGCTGCTCTGGTGGTGCATTCAGACTGCGTGGTTGCCCATCTCAGCACCTCCTCCCCTTCTTTGCCTCTGTGGCTCCTTTTTCTTTTCCTTTTCATCTCAGTTTCATCGCACTCTCAGGTTTTCAGCAAAACGTGCTGCGCTGGCAGAAAAGTCGTGAACTGAACCGTCGAGATAACAGATCGACATTTCCTCATTTCTCTCTCTCTCTCTCTCTCTTTCTCTCTATCTCTCTCACTCACTCTCTCTCCCCCCTGTGCCTGTTGGAAGGGGTAGATAGGGGAGGGGAGGAGAGGACAAGTGGAGAGGGAGTTTTATTTTTACAATGTGCCGTCCTTCTTTTTCAGTTCTACCCCGGGGCAAGAATAACCTTACCAGCTTTACCCTTCACCTCTCTCTCTCTCTCTCTCTCTCTCTCTCTCTCTCTCTTGCTTACTCTCTCTCACACACACTAAGGATTATGGGTCTGGGGATCTAGAGATCAACCTCTGTCGGCACCAGGAAATTAATCTATTGATTCCCCTTCTTTTTAATATTCTCATCTGCTCCTCTTTCTCTTTCTTTCCCCAAATGTAATATGTGTATTTGCATGAAAGGCTTGCTGTGTGTGTGTGTGTGTGTGTGTGTGTGTGTGTGTGTGTGTGTGTGTGTGTGTGTGTGAGGAAGAAAGGGGAGCAAGGGTGCAGGAAATGACAGCCGATCATATTCTGCTGAGATGATGAGGCTTTTCCTCTTCTTCTCCCACAACTCTCCTTCGTTTTTAATGCCATCTTTCTTCTCCTTCTCTTCCCTCGCTCCATCACCTCGTCCCTTCTGCCTCCTCCCCGTCTTGCTTCTTCTTCTTCTTCTTCTTCTTCTTCTTCTACTTCTTCTTCTTCTTCTTCCCTCCTCTCCCTCCATTAGCCAAATGTCATGTTGTCCCGCTAGTTCTCCAGTTAGTAAAACCGCCAGTCCAGAAGATGACAGCTTTTAGGCCAAGATCAAATCAAAAGGTTTTTCTCCACTGCTCAGACTCAGAGCTCTGCCCTCGGTGTCACTGCTCCAGACGTTGGGGGATGTGGGGAGGGGGTTCAGATCTTACATCATCTTCGCTGTTACATAAAAGCAAAAAACTACATTTCAAGAGTGTTCAGTGTCAAGACATTAGGAATTATTCTTAGTGGCTCTTAGAACGACGATGTCAGACGGCCTACAGTGTACAAAGTATGCTCACCTCTAAAAGGACTGGATTCTCTTTCTCTCCAGTTCTACTGTGAGACCAGTGCTGATGTGGCCTTTCATTGGGGAGTCGCTAAAGTCAGTCATGTAATGAAACTCGTGAAACTCGGTGGAAGATGGAGCACGGGCCAGAGGAATAACCCATTTCATTTTGAGGCAGTGTGGCCTCTCTTCTGTGCCCCTCTAGTTCCAAAGTATGTATGCTTACATTAGGCATTTCATAATGTGTACCATAAAGAGGTGTTATGCCATTGATGAGTCCTTTAAGGTAGCACAATCAGGGTTGCAAAATTCCGGGAATATTCAAAGTTGGAAACTTTCTACGGGAATTAACGGGAATAAAACGGGAATATACGGGAATTAACGGGAATTAACAGGAATAAACTGGAAGTTTGGGGTAACTTAACTGTATTTACCTTGTCATAAGCAGACATGCATGCAAACATTTATAATACAACTTTTAAAAATGACATTTTTGACTTTTTTGACATTTTGTGAGTAGAACTTTATTCTTTCATCGAACAACAAAAACATGACCGTTGAATAAAAAAGTGTATTCCCTATGATCACCACCCCCCAACCCAAATTGTTTTTGGGGTGTTTTTCCCTGAATCCTTTCAGGTCTAAATGCTTTCTTCCTGGACCTCATCAACGTCCTCCTCACTGGTGTAAAAAGTTAATCTACTGTATACAAATAAACTTGGTATTAAAATGAACATGGCTTCAGTTTACCAAGTAATCAATATGCTAGGTAATGACAAACAGTGTTGGGAAAGTTCACTTTCTACATGAACTAGTTCAGTTCATAGTTCATAATTCAAAATGTTGAACTAAGTTCACAGCTCGAAAAAATGAACTAGTTCAGTTATTTTTTTCAATATGTTGCGAGCTATAAGTGAAATCTCTATCTGTCTGCAATACCGCTCTTGGCCTCTACGCAACTCGGCGCTGTCACACTTGCCAGGCATAGGGCTGAAATGTTCAGACGCAACACTGATGACAAAGACGTTCAAAAACAACAGAACGTTTTATGTTTATGTTTATGTTTCTGGCAGACAATGTTCCCAACCAGCTGCATTCAGGGTCCAGCTGAGCTAGGCGTGCATAGTCTTGTTCTCAACTACATTTAAGTTCCCTGTTATATGCTTTTGCAAAAAAACGTAGGCACATTTTTATTTATTTTTTTAATTCCCGAGCCAAAATTCCCGTGGAAACTTTCCGCACCGTTGCAACCCTAAGCACAATCAAACAAGTTTCTAATCGCCGACTTAAATTAACACCTCAATCATCCATTCAGCGGACCAGTATGTATATCTGACACCATTATCTCTTGACCCTTTCACCACACATGTCTGGTGTGTGCAGCTGCTATGGGAAGCACTACCTGAGGCCACGCTGACCTTTTCCCACTAATGATGGCCGCTGTCTCCTCCGCCAGCCGTCTCGCTCTTCATCTTTCTCTTTTGTCTCTCGCCGTCGTGTGTCAGTGCCCAGTGTCACCTTATGAGGCCAGACGATCCTGTCTTTCCCAGCAGGACAATCAAGACCACTACCACCTGACCAGCAATACTGTAAGGTTCTTGAAACCCTGAACATGAAATTAGACCCCCATAGTTTTTTTTTCCGAAAGCTTCTGCTTCCACTTCAACTATCAGGCTTGTCTCATCCAGCATTTATAGATATAAAATGTGATCAAATTAAGACATTAATCCAGTGGATTTTCATGTTTTTAGCCATCTGCCATCTACAATCTCAGGTTGTCATCATGCAAGCGATGCTGTTATGTTTTATTCATGAAATGATATTCCACAAAATCATGTCATTGTTAATCCACGTAATCGTGAACAAGGGACTATAAAGACCACAATAGCTCCTGTGGGCAAGAGGGGGAGGGGTCCAACAAAACCATCTTTCACCCAGAAGGCCGCTGGTCTAGTTTTCCGACCACTCAAAGCTCTTTAACACTACATGACATCATTCACCCATTCACACCCTGATGGGAGGATCTAAGGTTCCACCTGACCATCAGCAGTAACTAACATTCACACACTGTAGTCACAGCTATGGAAGCAATTTGGGGTTTAAGTGTCTTGCCCAAGGACACATTGACATGGCTAGCGGAGCCGGGGATCGAACCTCCGATCCTCTGATTGAAGGACGCTATCTTCAATGCTATTTATTGTGTTTATGTCCTGCACATCAGTTTAAACATCAGTCTCAAACAGACAGGAAGGACTCGTTGCTGGTTATCACTTTCTTTCGCTGCTCCTGTTTTTAACTATCTGTGTGACACCAAACACGCATTATTTTTTTCCGGTGTACCGAGTTGTGAATGAGCCATCGTATTAAATGTGTGCCCGCACATGTTCCATGCTTCTTATGCTTAATATATATCATGTCTCGTTCTTCCTCTACTCATCCCCCTCTCCTCAATTTATCTTGTCTGGTTTGTTTTTTCCTCTCCTCTCCTCTCTGCTCTGCTCGCTACCTTTCCTTGTTGATATTCAGAGGATGAGAAGCTGAGTATGTCGAGGAAAAACCTCTCGCCCTTAACCTTGCGTCTTGCTCAGGGAATTATCCGAGTATATTTCATACCTCTCGTGTCCAGTGGAATGCTCCGTAAAGTTACCTTTTCGGGAACGAAAAGGATAAAAGAAGGTTCTGTTGATGCTGTTGTTCGGAGGTTGTTTGACTCGACAATTAATTTTCAGGAATGGAGCGCCGTGTTGCGTGAAAGACTGTTTTGGTCATGAAACGGGTTCACATTCTTTCTCCCGGTGTTGGATTAATGGATTACGGCTGAGCTTTTCTCTCTGCTTCTCCTCGGCTCAGTGTCTTCCGATGGCTGACACCCTGCCAGGTGCTTCCCAGGTCCACCACTAATTGTATAACTCTGACCCATTGCTGTCAATTACACACTCGGCCTTTTGCCCCCCCCCCCCCCCCCCCCCCCCCCCCCCCCCCCCCCCCCCCCCCCCCCCCCCCCCCCCCCCCGTCGGATGTTGTCTTAGTACACCTTTATTCAAAAATCCCATCATGCCTCTGTGGCCCCATCTGCTGGTTGGTTCAGGGGCCTCAGAAGACTTCACACGTATTGTTGTGGTTTTATTTGTGTTGCTGCTGGCGGTCTGCACAAAGCCTCTTTTTTCAGCCATCTGCTTTATATAGTTTACTTTACAATACAGGTTATCGTCATGCAAGCGATTAATGCGTTTGATTTATTTGTTTTTGTTGCAGTTACAGGCCGCCATATGTTTACATTAATCTGACTCTTTTTTCACATCAAGTGTTAAACAACACCAGCCTGAAGTAGTTTTGTCAAAGTTGCATAACAGGTGTGAGACGATTACATAAATGTGCTTTTACCGCAGCGCAGACGTTTTACAAGCTAAGTTTAGTTGATTTAGATCCCCATGCGCTGCCGTAACAACAACAGTAACTACTTTCCTGGGGTCCACATAACAAAAGAAACATAACATCCATAAGAGAGTCAACACTGCACCACACCAGATAGCTTGATATCATTTTACATAATGTTATCACATCTATTAAAGCAAACACACACCCCCACACTAATTTCAAATAAACATACGTTAAATAGCAATATCACAACTTTTGGAAAAACTAAAACAGGAACTTTGACTCCACATTTCTGGAGAGAATAAATACAGTCTCAACATTTTATTGAAACATAGCACGTATTTAAGTGCACAAAGGGGGCGTGGATTTGAACACGTTTTGAACCAAACTCCATGTATTTAGTCTTTTTTATTTTATCCAATGTGCATTCAATTCTTCATTCAAGGCATTGTATGGTTCTTCACAACAGAATGTGTGTTCACTATGATGGATTAACCTCAAATAAGATTTGAATTAATCCGACAGCCAACATTCGAAAAGGGTCTACAGAAATGACGAGTATCCATGATTTGTAGTAAGTAAGTAGTAATCTGATAAATGAGCGCCATTCATTTGAATAGAAAAAAAAGATATGGTAAAATAAATGGGGTAATCAAACAATAAATAAAATAAATGAAATTGTCATCATAAAGTAGTCCCCTGAATTAAATAAGAGTATTCCTCTTTCAAAAATAAGCATATGTATTTATTTATCTAACCACATTGACTCATTTATATATTTAGATTCATGTATCTATTTATTGGCAGACTTCTTTATGACAGTATAGGTTTCATAGCCATATTCATTAATCTCATAGTATTTATTTATTCATGTAGTTATTATGTAGAGTATTGAATAAAAAGGCTTCTAAATGGAGTATGAAGCAGGCAAAAATGAAAATGCCAAAGTAGCTCAAAAGTACAATACTGGAGTAAATGTGTGTTTGGATTTAGTTATTTAACATAATAATTTTATGTTAATTTTATTTTTATTGCAGCTTTTTTCTTGGAGGACATATTATGTTTCTCCGACCAGGACGTCAAGATTGACTCCTTTTAGACTGAACCAGCCATTGGTTCAGGTTTTGGAACAAAGGCGATGAGAAGATCGCAGACAGGATTGAAAAAGCACAACGTTGCTATGGAAACCAACAGCACACAGTTCCTGATGCCATCACGCTTTACAGTCGAGACAAGAGACTTCTCACAGTCGTCAGCTGAACATCGGCTTATTGAGGCAATCAAACAAATGATAACGGCCCTCAGTCTTCATGTGAAAACAGGATCTCGGTGGTAATGACCTTCAAGTTATCGATCGCATCCAGAGCGATGGCCGTCTTGTATTGTTGACAGTTAGACAGGATGTACCAGGAATCAAACCTGCGACCTTTGCTCCACAGAAGAAGAAAAAAGACGTACGCAGGCGGTTCCAGAAAGCAGATCGAAACACATTTCTCTCAGTTCAGCCCTGTGTCAGTTAATAATGGAGCATCCCAAGTATGGGAGCTCACGACCATTTCATTCACACGGTGATGTGTCGGGTTTAGTGTCGTGCCTCCATCCCGAGTGGCTCTATTTCAGCCGGCTGTGGCCACTGCAAATCCTATGTGGCTTTCAATGTGTTCCATGTCATTATGAGCATTGAATTATAAACTGCCTTAAATGACACACACACACACACACACACACACACACACACACACACACTGCCAATGCTGACGTAGTTACACTGCTGTTATCTTGGACCTTTTCCTAATTCTCTAACGTGGTCGGTGCCCATGGGCCAAGGGCAATATGGAAGATATAAAAGGATGACCTTCAGTGTCTGTGCGCTCCAACTGCTGCTGTACATTTCATTGGAGTGTACGTTATAACTCGGTCTGCTCACAAATACACAAAGAGGTCGGCTTAAATAACACAAGGACGTGAAGCCTGTTTCATGGGCACACCAAGTCCTTTTTCATTAGGTGTGTTTTTTAAAAAAATCTGTCTTATATATGTGTTGAGAAAACTGCAGTACAAGACATAAGTTAATTAATTGTGCGGGTCCATGGATCATAGTCCCAAGCGGGGCGGATGAATGAATGACGTTAGCGAGGAGCTATCGTTTAGCTGCCTCGAGCACAATCCCTTCACATTAGTCAGTCCCAGATTCAGAGCTTGTCTGCAACCACCAGCCACAATCATTCAAACACCATCTCGGATGCCAGCGTTTGCATATACGGTGGCTCTGAGAGGTCAAACAACTCGGAAAACTTTAACGTCAGACTTAAGTTTGGTACGTGGTGTGTCAGCGTGACGGACGGAACATCAGACTATTTTGGAACAAAAAGATGGACTTAGTTGTGCAAACGCCTTTAACCGTAATGAGCCGATTAACAGTAGATGGTTTGAGTGCCTTGTTGCCATTTTTCACTCTAAAAGAAGAGCGAAATAGGAAGAAATTAATTGGAATTTATAGATATGGATATAGATAACAAGTATACATGTCATGTAATCAAGAAACATTTACTACATCTGGTGGACCCTCCCTTTCAAACCCCAAACCTCCAGTGAAAGAAAGTCAGACTTTCTTACACAGGAGTCAATAAACCATGACATGTAAAACCAGTGGAGTGACTCTTTAATTAATGCACATTGCAAGGGTGGTTGAGTGCATATGCAAGTCCTATTTTCATATGTTAGAATCACACGGTCACAATGAGAAATCCATGAATCCAGCATCCATAAACATTTCGGGGAGAGCAAAAAAAGCAGTGTTTACCGACTAGAATACAATAGAATTCCTTTATGGTTAGAGTACAACGTAATAAAGTTAATCATTACTTGAAACGGTAAGTTAGTGCAGATAGTTGCTGTGTTATGGTGGCCCCTGCATACGTGTGTGTACCTGCATGTATTTGCTGCGTCACCTTCTGTCTCCGAGCCTCCGACTGAGACATGAGTTACCTCCAGCAAGGGCCACGGGCAACAACAGTAGCTGTACATTTAGTGTGTGTGTGTGTGTGCGAGTGTCAGTTTGTGTGTGAAAGAGAGAGAGTGAGCGAAAGAGGGAGAGAGAACCTGAGGCCTTCATTCAACCATTACTTTGACCCAGAACGCTGCAGACCTCTATAATAGGCCGGGTGTGTCTCTCTCTAGTACACGAACGCGTGCACACACACACACACACACACAGTTACATACTCACACTGAGGCACTTCTCTGTAGAGACACTATCTTTTTCTTTATACTCTCCCTCCCTGATTCCATCTCTGAAATACGCGCACACACACACACAGACACACATACACACACACAGAGCCACACGCACACACACACACGTATAACACAAATGCCCAGTGGGTCCAGCTAGGCTTTATAATTCCATTTCTTGTCTCGCCACCTCCGCTCCAGTGTTGATAAATAGGTACTGCCCTGCACCGGCTGACACCTGAATAATATATAGGACGCACATACACACACACATACACACATATAGGGCATACACAGACCCACACACACACACACACACACAAACACCTGCAGGAAAACACAAATGTAGAGAGAATGCAGGTTTCAACACAAACACAAGGACATGTACAAGCACACACTCTTTCTTGGCCTCTCAGATCCAGTCGTGGTCCTTAGTAAAGTACAGAAGTGCCAAAGCTGATTGTTCAAGGTTGTCGCTGTAAGTGTGCTCATTTAAAATGTTGAAAGCTGCATAAACCCAATATAGAAGCAAACAGTTGCCTCCTTACACACCCAGCAGAAACGCAGAGCTACGGGGGCGCGAGTGTATGGAGCTAAATCCAGGCCAATAGTTTTGTTCGTTTGAAAATAAGATTTGAACCTGAAAATTCAAGTTTTGGTCTTGAACATTGAAAAATTCAACAATGTATTCAAAATAAAAATAAGTGTATGAAAAGTTTTGTTGGTTTAAATATGATTTAGATTCAGTTATGTTTTTGTTTTTTTCGAATAAAATATATTTTTTCATTTTTCAGTAGCATATTTTATATTTTCAACTTTCAATCTTTTTTTTTACAGTTTCAAATCTTTTTTTTTCGGGTTCAAATCGTTTTTTTTTTAAGGTTCAGACTTTTGGCCGGGATGTGGCGTGGGGGGCGTGGTTTCAACTACAGGGGCGTGGTATCTTGAGTGACAGCTTAACAAAGATGGCTGACGACCTGCCTCAACTACATTGCCTTCAAGAAACGTGGGTACTGCGAAAATGATAACTCACTCCTTTATATACAGCATATTCACGTGATTGGCAGTAGACACAATTGACGCCAGTGACACAATTATGTTTAGCAAGCTGTTCTAGACCATACTTGGCTTTAATCGCAGTAAAAGAGCAATACACTTTGCCAAGTTGTGGCGTTCCAAAATCCCGCAAAGTTGCACCAAAGTTATTTGCCAATGTCTGTGGAGAGTTTGTAACTGAATCTCCAGCCACGCGTGTGACTCACATTTATCAAATACAGTCAGCAGTTACGACTCAGCGGGTCTCCTGATTGGCCGTCTTCTTACACGTGACTTTTGATACACTTCTTCCGTGGCAGATAACGCACGTTCACACTGATGTATAAATCTGATACACAAACGAATGATTTTAAATGATGTACTTTTTAAATCTCCGGGAAGCTACGGCTCCAGTCTAATCAAAGTCATTGGTGTCCAAATCGAGTTCCAAGTCTTTTGACTTTGGCGAGTCGACACTAAAGTCATCAGATTTGTGACTCCAGTCTGGTGACTCCAGTCCACACCTCTGGGTGTTTGTGTCTCCCTGTTGAGTCCAACATTCTCTAAGCCCTGGTTTGGTTCAGCCCGATATACGCAGGAGGTAAGTCCCCAGTGGAGGACCTCACAATTTACGTCCAATGACAATTATTGTCCAGGCATAGTAAGTAAAGTACGGAGATTGGGCTGTTTAATGGTCACGATATAGTTACCTAAACCTATTTATGGATTATTTGCCATACGAAAAAAATATTTTGCTGATCCATACAGCACAGTAGTTGTTTAAATAACATGAAGACTTACAGTAATCCAGTATTTTGGAGAATGTTCCAGTATTTCTCCAACAACTCCTGAGTGAAATGTCTTCAATGTAGCTGCTAAATGCTCAATAATCGACTATTGGCTTGTTCCTGCCCCAAACTATCGATACTATATTTCGGCCTTTCAAAATCCACTCTGGGTGGACCTCTTCCTCTTACAGCAGGACCCGTGTGTGTGTGTGTGTGTGTGTGTGTGTGTATTTTAGAGGGTGGCCTAGTTCACAGCGCCCATGTTTCTCCACTCAGTTATTATTCCATCGATAACATCTCCCAGAATACTCTACTGTCTTTTTTATTTTTATTTTTTCTTTGCTCAGCTTACAAGCTGTTCCCTGGTCTTTTAAGGAATCGGGACCGACTCGTGATCACCTTACAACCTGCGAGTCACATTCTGTAGCCGTTAGCTGGCGGGAGGAGAGCTCCAAGACGACTTTTACTCTTTGCCCAGCAATAGTACAGTAAGTGCACCGTTAACACGTTAGCAGAGCAGCTGTGGAAACAATAGGCGTGTGTGTGTGTTCCTGCTCAGCAGTGTTTCCGAGCAAACGGCTTCTGCATGTCACCGCCCTAATATGAAGGACCGCCCTCCAGAATTTCGATTGGTTCGCTGTGCCGGTCTTTTTTTTTACAACACCGGGGAGGTTGTCTTCAACCTCTTTTTGAGCAAAGACTTTAGAGTCTATGGTGAATGATAAATGGGCTGTACATGTATATCTCTTTTCTAGTCTTCCGACCACTCAGAGCTCTTTAACACTCCACGTCATCATTCACACACTGATGGGAGGAGCTACCATGCAAGGTGCCACCTGCCCATCAGGACTAACTAACATGCATACACAGCAGGCACAGCCTGCAGGAACAATGCGGGGTTAAGAGTCTCTGATTGAAGACGAGCCCGCTCTACCACTGAGCTACAACCGCTGTGTTCATGGCAAAGAAGGAACGGGTCACCCAGAGCAACAGTGTGGCTCATTGGTGGCTTTTACTGGAGCTCTGTGGCCCAGAGGAAGAAGACATATCAGGCTTTGATACACACAGACAATACTTGTTCGTAGAAACATTCGTGGTTGGTTTGGGTCTTTTTATGGATTTTTTGAAGATAAAGAAAAGTGTATGTGATATCACCAGATTTATCCTTTAAGCTTCCCTTCTATCCACCTTACATTGTTGCCAGAAACCAAGAAGAGCTCCGCAGACACATTTAGTGTTTTCTCCCGTTCTACTCTGAAAGCGCATACCTGTCATGTTAGTCTGCCATCTGCTGCTTGTGCAAAGCTAATATTTGACCAATTTGAGCACAAGATTTCCACTCTATTGTATATACAACAATATTATATCATAGGGTTGTGGACATTCAAAATGTGTGCTGGTACAATAGTACAATATTATCTTCATCCAAAACACAACAGAGACTCATTTGGTTTTAGTTACATTTTTACAGGATTATTTTTTTTCACATAGTAAGATTTCATAACTCTAATGACCTGATTTTTTCCAAATAAAACAAAACATTTGAATAAAACACAATCATTTAGTTGTGTGAGAAGTTCTGTGTATAAGTCATCTTCCCAATCAAAGATGTGTACTAATTGTTCGTGACATATTTTAATCAGGCATCATTTTGCGTCAGTGCTCCTGAAAATGTTCACAACCGAAACGTGAAGTTGCTGCTACAACACAGCGTGAGCTACTTGGGCTTAGAGCTTTTGATACGTTTTCCTCAAAGATCATCTTTTTATTCCTGTATCAGATACGTTATGAAGTGAGGGGTCATGAGCCTTCCATTAATATGGATTCTTGTTCCCAGCGCTGAGTAATGTGTAGTAGGCTGTGTGAACCGATCAGGACCGACAACAAAGAGACCAAAGTGGAACTGGAACAAACTGCAAAAAATGTGTGTGCTGCTTCAGGTCAATATATTTGTATCATTTGTTCAGTACAGACTCCCGTCGTCTCTCTTGTTTCTGTCATTTCTGTCTGTGTTGTGTCTCATCTCTCAGCTGTGACACTTCTGTATTTCCACACCCTGACCTCCTTCTCATCTTCTCCGTCTCACCTTGTCACCTCCTTCTCACCACTTCCCCTCAGCGTCTCCTTCCTTTGTCTGCCTTCTCTGCGCCGCCGTCTTCCTCCCCTCTCCTCTCCCTTTAATCCCACTCTACCTTGTACCATTTGAGTATTAGTTTGAATTTCAAGTTGAAATTTAAATTGCGACAGCGTCCTCCATTGCCTCGTCTCCTCTGCTCTGCCTCTCCTTCCTCTGTGTGTATATTCCCTCTACTTCAATGTTATGCTTCAAATTCAATCTTTGACTGAACCTTTGTGTTGGATCTCTACTTCTGTTCGTCCCCAGGACAACAAGAACAGAAGTCATTGCAATCAGCAAAGCTGCAACATACAATACAATAATCTATACACGTGGGTCTTGATCGGATGGAGACGGACCGAGACAGAACGATAAGGGGTCGGTCTTCTCTTTGCAGCAGCACGTTTAGTTTTAAGGTTACCTTGGACTGAGAATGATGCTCATTTTGATTAAAAAGTCTTCAAGTTTCACTGAATTAAGCTTCCCAGAAGTGGAGCCCAGCGTGGTTGCCACAGGACTTTCACCCAGGACACTGCTGTTCTTGTCCCATGTGACCCAATTTCTTTTTTTCTTAAGTAGTTTTGTTTTCTTTTTAATTTGAGAAAATGTAATTGACCTGTAATTGAGTGAGCACTTTATCTGTACGGGAACATCATTCTGTGGTAAACAGGGTTGACACAGAGCGCCATCTTCAGGGCAATGGATTTCCATATCATTTAGAATCACATCGCAAGTTGGGATTTTGCTCTGTTGAAAGGCATCTTTCATTCTATTGGCTACGTTTTATTCCGGCGACTGGGTCGCCTCTGAAGATCTCGGACTTGTCTCGGACTCTCATTAAAAGACTTACAGATGACTCCGGCATTTATATGTGGATGGATGGGTCATGACGTTGACCCAGGAGAAAATACTTACCTAGGTTTAGGAATAAATTGTCAACTACGAAGTTACGAGAGAAATAAATCAACGTTGACTTCTCATTTCGGTGAAAGTTTGTTTTTTGTTTGAATCTTTCCTCCCTCCCGCCCTCCATTTATGAGTTTTTGCAGTCTGGTTCACTATCTAATTTTGTGGACATTAACAAATTAAAGCTAATTATTTATCTCATTATTAAGCTTCGCAGCAGCCTGCATAGTTTGACGCGCATGGCTAAGCAGGGCCTTCAAAGGTTCCTTGCCAACCGTCTTCATGTGACGAGTTGGGAATGAGAACGGGTTGGGTGTACGTAGACAGAAATAACTAGAACGGGCACTCGGTAGAGCGCATACCTTCGCCGCAGCCACTTTTTGGTACTTGGCATGAGAGTGTGGGGAACAGTAAATTGATGTAACTTGATACCAGATATTGTGGTAAACATCACAAAAGAATTATGTATGAACATCAGCCTTGATTTATTAATTCGAAAGAAAACCATTGATGTATCGTGAGTCCCTGACCTTTGACCCCCATTTCGCTAACAAGGGTAATGACGGCATTGTGTCGTGGTGGATATCACACGATTGGGCATTAAGTTCTGAACATTTTGGCATTAGTATCATGCAAATTAGACACAAATTAAAAACGCTATGTTAAAAAGATGATTTTGACATTTTTATGATTTTGACCTTTGACCCGATCGCTCCCAAAATCTAATCAAATGGTTCCCGGATAACAGCCAATCATCCCACCAAATTTCATGCGATTCGGTTTAATACTTTTTGAGTTATGCGAATAACAAACAGACATATTTACAAATAAATACACAGCGATCAAAACATAACCTCCGCAAAAGTATTTTGCGAAGGTAATTAACATCTGAAAGAAGAGGAAGAAGAAGAAGAGGTATTCTTGTTATTTAGACTCTTAATGTTTCTCTCAGTAATATGAACAAAACCGAGCACCAAATAATTCCGTCTCCACAACCGTAACCTGTCCTATAAAGGATGAACAAATCCGGACGTCGAAGAATAATTTGTTGTTGGTCACTGTGTTCCTCTCGTTCAGGATGATCCCAGCCGACCACAAGTACTTCCTACTGAGTGACCTGGCGTCGTCGCGGGACTACGAGCTGTGTGTGCTGGCCGTCTACGATGACGGCATCACCGCCCTGACAGGCACCAAGCTGGTGGGCTGCGTGTCCTTCTCCACGGAGACGGAGTACGGCCGCTGTCACTCGATACGGGACCAGGTTAGTACGTTACTCCTCTCTGACGACTTCTGGAGCCCAAATGCGGGGATTTGGATGAACACTTTATTTCACAGATCCCACAGCTACTTCGTAATCTAGCTCTAATTAATCTGATAATGGGGACAGTGTTCAATTATAGCATTCCAATTTATTTGTGGCTTAAAGAGTCTTTTTTACACACTGCTCAGTAGAGATGAGCATGCAACTGTTTATGTTTGGTTTTAAATACCAGGCAAGTATTCTACTTTCCAGTAATAAATGAGTATTTACTGAGAATGTTGCATTTGTTTCCAGAAATAGCAACAAAACCAACTTTGTCATTATATGTGTTTCAGTGCAGCAGCTAAACATATGATTTGACATTTTGGAAATCGTCACAATTGTCCCTTTCAGTTCCCCGAAAACATTAGCTATTTACTTTCCTTCTATTTGTGGAGCTACACATAATTTAGTCGCAGTTAATGTAATTGAACCTGCCGATAAACGTTAGGCCGATTGTTCAGCATGATGTAAACGTGTGTTTCTATAGTCAAGAAAGGACTTCAATAGCTCTCAATATCTTTCAATTAAAGTAACCAGTGTTTGTTTTAGTTGAATGTTTAAGACTGTATATATTTTTGGCTGTTATGATGTTGATAACTCATCTTGGTGAAAGGCGAAGTCAGCAAAAAGTGCCGCTTATACGTCATCGGATCTGCACACTGGGCTAACTATCTTTCTGGATCTTCTCCTCCAGTTCCTGGGAGGTACCATGATCATCATCATCGGGGGGGATCATCGTCGCCTCTGTCCTCGTCTTCATCTTCATCCTCCTGATGAAGTACAAGCTACACAGTAACCACTACAAGCAGAAAGCGGCCGCGCGCCACGCCAACGTCTGCTCCCAGACCAACGGAGGGGGCGGAGGGGGAGCCAACATCCCGCCTCCGTCCTCCACCTCTGCAGGGCAGGGTAACTGGAGGACAAACATGGGGGGGGGGGAGATATGTGACTCGTCTTTGTCGCCTGCTTCTAATAATCCCTCTCGTTGTCTCCCTAGGTGGAGGTGCTAATAAAAACTCCCAACCGTCATCGTCAGCGGAGGGGATGGGAGCTTCTCTTCGGGGGACGACTGTAGTAGACTTAAATCCCACCCACGACGATGACGCCATCTCCCAATAACACACAACAAACTGTCAGTCAAACCCACAACTCAACAATCTCTGAGCCCAAACCAATACTACACCTCCCGCCAACCTTCTTTTTTCTTCTTTTTTTTTGTTGTTGCTGGTGCCTGGAGCCAAACTCCACTTAAGGCCCAGGAGCGACTCCTGTCATTGGTGAGTAGCTGCTGTCGGGCGAGTTCAAGGTGAGGGAGGCGGGAGGCGGGAGTTGGGGTCTGGACCGCTGTCGGGGCCTTCTGCATTCGCACAGATATGTCATTTGCACATTTTCTTTTTTTTGCTGCTGCTGCGATAAGGTATGAATTGAGTTAAATATGGTACACAGCAGTGCAGACAGAGAGGTGGAAGAGGAGAGAGAGAGAGAGAAAGAGAGAGAGAGAGTTTGAAGTTTGTTTGAAATTGAAATCTGCAGCAGACGGGTGCTGAGAGAGGAAGGCAGGCAGTGGGCTGCTCCAGGCAACCATGCGGACCAAGTTCATTCAGCCTGCACAGCTGTGCACCAACTGTACACTCTTCTATTAGAGAAACACACTTTAATGACCAGTCACTCACCTGGAGAACACACACACACACACACACACACACACACCTGGGTGATGCAGGTACACACAATGTTGCTTCCTCAGATATCTGCAAATCTGCATTCACCATTAAATTGCTCTGTGCAAAGAGCCTACACACTACACACACACTAGACACACACTACACGCACACTACACACACACTACACACACACTACACGCACACTACACACACACAACACACACTACACGCACACTACACAGACACTACACACACACTAGACACACACTACACGCACACTACATACACACTACACACACACTACACGCACACTACACACACACTACACACACACTACACGCACACTACACACACACTACACCCACACTACACACACACTACACGCACACTACACAGACACTACACCCACACTAGACACACACTACACGCACACTACACACACACTACACGCACACTACATACACACACACTAGACACACACTAGACACACACTAGACACACACTACACACACACTACACACACACTACACGCACACTATACACCCACTACACGCACACGCAGATAGAGATGTATCTGGTAATGTCACCAGTATATTCATGTACACATGAATTACTGCTTTTCTTTCTCGGTAAGGACACTTTACCTTTAATTCTAGCACTTGTGAGGAATGACTCTTCATCATACGGACATCTAGGAGCTGAGGATAAGATATATGTGTCAGTTGGTTCTCAGTTAACTCGTGTCTACATCCTAGATATTAGCCTTTGAAGCCAGAGTTACTCAAGATTTATTGATGTATTAATTGCGCAGCGGTTGAATGTGGATTTACTGGTGCCAGAAGTATTCATATTAAAGTTTTCTTCCAATGCGTTGCTCAACAGGTGCATGTAACAATGCCAGAGGTTTATGTTATGGCCATACATTTTTATTATTTCAACTTAATTTCGGAGACATTGTGTTGTTAAGTTTGGATCTTACACTACAATATCCATGAGCCCCCGTTATGCCACCGTTGTGAGGAAGTCAGTTGCAGACATAAAACAGCTTTAGCGATTTCAAAACACTGCATTTACATTCCTCAAAAACTGAACCCGAATTTGAAAGTGAATTGGTTCAAGCCTCAGACGGCATTCATGAGTAATTTATTAATTTGTTATTCTAGGCCATCGCTCTGCTGCTGTGAGATTTCCAATCATCAAACCATTAACGCCCCAAGAAGAGCAGATGTTTTATCTCGTTCACTCCGAGGGCGAGCTGAATATTCACCTATTTAACACATTTTACATTGTAATCTAATCATATTGCGATAATATCATCATATTATGTGTTTTTCAACATTATTTCCAAATTACATTAAGTGTTCCTCTTTGAAAATAGGTGGAAAAAAAAGTTTTGTCAGGTGTTTGCCAAAAGAATATCCTGTTTAATTTTTTTTTATTCTTCGCATGTCATAAACACAATTTAGATTAGACTTTTCAAATTGTATCTCCAGAGTATCTTTTCCTCAGGGCCTCCTCCATACCGAGCTAACTTTAACTTTACTAACTAAATCAGTTCCTTGTTTTTACGCACATATTATGATTCATAATAGCATCCTTGACTTCTGCTTACGTCTTCTGATATGGCAATAAGACCACACAACATGGTTCAGGGACGCTAAGCTAACTGCTGAGGTACCTCTGGGAATAAAGTGACAGTGTCAGCTTGCGTCTGAAGTCTGAATAATCCCTCCACAATATAAATGTTGACAAGGTTATTATCAAATTCCAAATCCCACTGTTCCCCACCACGGACACACACACATTCTCTCCATTACTTGCTTTCGCCGCTTCCTCCCAATACAAACGAGCGCCGTTTCCCCTCTCAGTGTCTCTCTCCCTCCCTCCAGTCGTTTGTTTGATTTTAATGAGTTGGTTTGTTTTTGATGCCTTCTCTTCTCCTCTGCATCTCAGTTCAAGGTCGTTTTGTTTGTCTGTTATCCTCCGCCAGGGCTTTCCCCTTCATCTCGGGATATTTCTGTCACCAATGTCTGAAACTGCGACGTTAGAAAAAGAAGAAAATAATGGCGAGGTATCGATCAAAGCTCTGGAGGGTGCTCTGCCCCGCCCCTCTCCTTCCACACACTTTCTTCTTTCTCTTTCCTTCATCCTGCATTGTGTAGTTCAGTGGAAGGGGTGTCGGCTCCCTTCCCCGTTTAACTGGACAGGCAGGACGAGTCCTTTGTGTCTGTGTGAGCTGCCACACCTTTGGATCCGTTCTTCATTCCAGAGATTCTCTTGATTCTTTTACAAGCTACATGAGGGGAGACGCTCCTCTGTGTATCAGGAGGCTCTGCATCGGCCTGGGCCATAATATCGACTTCAACCTTCCTGTTTTAAAATGCCGTTTGACACTTGGGTGTCTTTCCACCTGTTGTTGATCCGTGATCTCTCTGGGCCTCCGATCTGGATCAACCGGGTCAGATCTCTAAAGATCTGTCATCAACGTGATGGATACAACTAGTGGTTGAATGCAGCTGAGGTTTACACTGTTATACAGATACAAGTATCAAGGAGTACCGTATTGGCCCAAATATTAATTAAACAACCACAACTGTGAGATGGCAATCCATTTTTTTCAGCATCTGTGTTTTGGAAAAAGACCAAAAATGTACTTACAAAAAAGGATTATTGTGATTTATAAAACCTAACATACGCCGGCCAGTGCGCAATGTCCTTTTATGAATCCCAAATCAACCTGTGAATGTGCGTGTGCACGTGGATCCGCCTCACAACGTTCAGTTGGTCTGAATATGACGTGCCATATCTGTCCCTATCCAATAAACCATGACTGAAATAAACCAAGTCGTGTTCACTGCAGCGACTGACTTTACACACAAGTTAGGGTTAGGGTTAGGGGTTAGGATTAGGGGGTTAGGGTTAGGGGTTAGGGTTAGGTGTATATGATATTCACATACATCTCCCCACGTCGTCCGACGACTTCGCAGTTGAATAGAGACTTACGGCAATGCACTGGCCGACGCATATCACTTAGTATTCCCCTCGCCTTTACACTTTGACCCAGGAAATTGAATCTAATATACGGATTTAACCCGTTGCACAGAGTAATACGGAATGAAGGGGAGCAGAAATAGGAAGGGGTGGTGTGAATATGCCAAGAACCCTTCCGCGCTTGGATTAAGCAATTCTGCATACCTATCCGACACTCCTTTGGAGGGGAGCGTCGGAAGGTAGGAGGGGATAAAGTGGATAAGTTTTGGTATCTAAGGGACTACAGTTTTAGGTTATAAGAGGTTTTGAAGGTAAGGTAGAAGAGGTAATAGAGGTAATATTGTGGGTTGGGTTTAGGTAAGTGGTACAATGGTTGAGGTTAGTGAAAAAGATTGGGTTAGAGTTATATTAATTATTTAAGAATCGGGGTAAGGGTTAAATAGTTAGGGTTATGGTTAAGTTTGAGGTGCGTAATAGAATGGTTGAGGTTAGTAAAGAGGACTGGGTTAGGGTTAGATTTGTTATTTAGGAATTGGGGTTAGGGTTAAACGGTTAGGGTTAAGTTTTAGGTGCGTAATCGAATGGTTGGGGTTAGTAAAAAGGATTGGGTTAGGGTTAGAATCGTTATTTAGGGGAAATGAACGAGTTGGTGGATAAATCGGAGGAGCAGAGGGTTGATATGGTTGATAGAGTATTCAGATTAAAAGGTAGTTTATTATATCATAAATACTTAATTTAGATCATTGTATTTAGAGTCGAGGAAAGCTTGGTTTAACGATTGGTCTTTTCTAAGGTTCCATGTTAGGTATACAGTGACCCCTTTCTTCAAATTTTCTGCAAAGAACATGTTCGTCAGTTATGGACCTCAGGATCATTGGGTGTTTCGGCCATTACCACAAGACACCCTCTTCTGAGGAAGGCCCCCCTGGGATGATCAAGTCCCAGGCCGTGTTACTTTACAGCAAATATGAGGGGTCACTGGGTCGGGTTGAGGCCTGTAGGTTGTTAAGTCATGCTTTTAGGCAGTTTGTTCAGGTTTAGTTTATTTTATTTAAGGGACTTTTAAGGGATAAGAATCAATGAATATCTATCATTGAGATTTGTGGTATCAGAAATTAAAGATTCTAAGATTAGAGATTTTTTTTACTTTTGGGGGTTGTATTAAGCACCTGTGTGTGGGTGTTTGTATTTATAACTGTGTAATGAGGATTTGTAGTAAGATAATCTTTGGAACAATCATGTTTTTGAATCTTTGGGGTTAGGGGGTTAGGGGTTAGGGTTAGGGGGTTAGGTATAGGGTTAGGGGTTAGGGGGTTAGGGTTAGGGGGTTAGGGTTAGGGGGTTAGGGTTAGGTGTTAGGGTTAGGGTTAGAGGGGGTTAGGGGGTTAGGGTTAGGGGGGGTTAGGGTTAGGGGTTAGGGTTAGGGTTAGGGGGGGTTAGGGGGTTAGGGTTAGGGGTTAGGGTTAGGGTTAGGGTTAGGGCTTTAGGGTTAGGGTCAGACTCGGTGGGGTGCTCCATTTTCGGGTTTGTGCGTACACAGCGTTTATGAATGAAACCGCTGGGCTTTTTATTCCTGAACACATTCGGGGCTAAATCACTCGAAAAGACCCACAATGCAACACTCCGGGGCTCACCTTGTAAGGCATTTGCTCCATACAGAGAAAAACATCTGCTCTTTGGGACATGTAAATATCGTCAAATATAACATGACTTACTTTTTTTTAGGACGCAATATCCATAGGAAAAAAGTAATATAATATAATCGTAATAACCCAATGCTCCAGACAGTTCCCACTGTCACAGACCAGTGGTTCGGATTGGTTTGTGTACCTCCAAATTGGATCCATCTTTTCCCACCAGCCCCACTGCTTCCTCTCCCCCAGTAAATATGAGGTATTATTGGACGTAATTATTGAATCACAAGACGCCGCTGATATTATTTATATTTAAATATCAGACATGTATTTCTGATTCGAGGAGGTCGTGAAAAAAACAGGACTTTTCTCTCAAACTTATGTCTAATATCTAATTCATTACAAGAATATTGACACTCCTCTCCCACCAAGTTCCATATTCTTCTTGTTGCTTGTTCTTCTTCTTGTTCTTCTCCTTCTTCTACTTCTTGTTCTTCTTCTTCTACTTCTTGTTCTTCTTCTACTTCTTCTCGTTGTTGTTGTTGTTGTTCTTCTTCTTGCTTTTTCTTCTTCTTCTTGTTCTTCTCCTTGTTCTTCTTGTTCTTCTTCTTCTTCTTCTTGTTCTTCTTCTTGTTGTTCTTCTTCTTCTTGTTCTTGTTCTTCTTCTACTTCTTGTTCTTCTTCTACTTCTTCTCGTTGTTGTTGTTGTTCTTCTTCTTCTTGCTTTTTCTTCTTCTTCTTGTTCTTCTCCTTGTTCTTCTTGTTCTTCTTCTTCTTCTTCTTCTTGTTCTTCTCCTGAGTTTCATGACGGCCCCATCTATGCCTGCATTACAATGGCCCGTGTAAGAAGGGAACGATGTGTGAAAGAGACTCACGCCTCCACCTCATTTCTCTCTTTCCTCCTCTTCTTCCTATTTCACTCTCCAGTTGCTGTCTCCTCCTCTTCTCTTTTAGCCGCCTGCCACGATTTTCTCAGTTAAATCTTATTCTTTATTTCTTTATCTCCATTTTTATTTTGTATGTTTTCCTCCAGTCATCCATCCATCATCCACCTCTCCGCTATCACACTGCTCCGCTGTAATATTACATTCTCCTTTTATCTACTCATCATAGTGTCCCCCTTTCCTCCCTGTAATAACACACCTCCCACCTAAAAACAAACTGCTTGTAATGCATCTATGCGCACACACATGCGCACACGCACGCACACACACACACACAAGCACACACACACGTGCACACACACACATGCCCACACACACACACACACACAAGCACATGCACACACACACACACACACACACACACACACACACATATACAGACACACACACACAAAGTACACTTTTCTTCTTCTGATGGAAGCAATCTCAGCACCCCCTGCTGGCCCTTTGACCATTTGTTGTGGGTTTAATATCTACCATACGCACACACACGCACGCACGCACACACACCCACACACACCCCCACACACACAGACACATATACCTTGGCAATCACAATGTGCCTGCTTTCTCTCCGACCCATATGAACAAATAGTGTTTGTTGGTCAGTCTGACTTACCACTCCTCAAAATGCCATCAGTATCCTTTCCCAGTAGACACACAAACACACAGACAGACACACACACACACCCACACACTGAAAGTAGGCAGTGCTAGTAGGCCCCCAAAAACAGAATAAATTGCATCTTACTCTTATCTCTATTCTATTTTGCACCGATGTCAGTATCACTTCTTTTACACGTATTGTTACTCTATTGTTTATATATGTTTGTATTTTTACTTCACCGTTTTGTGTGTTATTCTTCTGTTGTAATATTTGACCAACCTCTGGCACAAGTATTTCTTCAGAAAAAGCTTTTGACTTTGGGAGCCACGAGGCCGGCAACGTGAAGGAGTCCACTTCTCCGTGCAGGTCGGAGGAGGGAAAAGGTGCACGGTCCACGTGGTGTTTGGTTACAAGTGTTTTGTGCATTAATCTGTGTAGACAACTGGATACAGCATTGTAATTGGGTTTACTTCCTCGTATGATATTACTCAGATCTTCCTGTCCATAGAGCCAGGGCGCCAGAGTTTCCTTTAATGGAAGGAGGAAAATAACAACTTTAGAACTTCATTATGTAAATACCGTTCAAGTGTTTGAACTGGTACATTGATTTACCTACAACAACAAAAAGGTCCGCCAATGTACAGGTGTCTCTTTCCCGATGCAAGTCTTTGGGAAAAGGTGTTCTTGGGTCTCGATGCATCTCCAGACGGACACGGAAATTGAACTTCCGCCTTTTGGCCCCTTATGCAAAATCAGAGTTTGAGTTAGCGGCGCGTTATAGGAGTGAACGTAGCAGTGCAGTGTTTTCACTTCATTTGTTGGTGGATAAACGCTACGACTCGTCTCAGGCCAAGCTTGTCACGCCGGAGCACTAATGAAAGAACCCAAATGCACGACCCGAGGCAGAGAGTAAAGTTCACAAGTATTCCTTTATTGATAAAGGTAATATTGCAACAGGATAGAGTCTCTGGAGAAGGACCGCCAAAGGTTCTCCCGATGTAACTGGGGAGGGACTGAGGCCGGTCGGCAAGGCTCTGACCCGCTGTGGTGAGAGCAGCTGTCTCACTCAGGGGAGAGAAGAATCGTCAACGTAAACAGTCCAGGGTCATTCACAGGAAGGCAGTCAAACTCGGCAGAGGTACAGGCAGGGATCGGGCTTACTCGGAAACGAAGGGACGTCGGAATCAGAACAGGATATCAGGCAGGAAAAACGCTGGTAAGTTGACTCACAGGTGAAGAAAAACGAACTGGCAACGAGACAAGTGAAGCACAGAGTATATATACACACTGGGAGGGGAGTTAACGAGACACAGGTGAAACACATCAGGGCAGGGAGAGGTAATCACATATGAGGAAGTAAAGACAGCAGACATGACACAGGAGGATGATTTCAAAGTAAAACAGGAAGTGACAAGACAACAAAAAGCACTACCGTCTAGTGACGGTTGTGACAAAGCTCCTGTGTGGTTTTATGGAATGCCATTTCGACGCCTCGAGATTTTGGCCGCCGCCATCTTGGTTCCACCATTGTATTGAGGAAGACTTGATACTAGAGATTGAGACCATAAACTCATGTTTACAATGTTTACTGATGGAGAGACATTTTCTATAGACTTCTATACAACCGGAGGAGGACCCGCCCCCTACATTGATACGAAGGGATAATTCTATGCTATTCTGAATTCTATGTTTCAGGTGATGACACACTAATGAAAACATATGAAGAAATCCCCCTTACATCCTCCTTAGTCTCTTTAAGGTGGAAAAGCTATTCTCATGTTGCTGCTCCTGAGAGTTTTAAGGGGGAGCTGCTGAATCAAGTGTGACCCCGAGTTGTAGAAATCGTCCTCCGTTGAAGTCTCTTTGCACTGATATGCTTATTTTTTATTGGGCACTCTCTCTTTAACGCTTTTTGATAGAAAACCTTTTCTGGGACCATACAGAGCCCAGAGAGAGTCGAGAACTATGTGCAATTTAATTCATTTTTGGTTGAACTATTCCTTCCAGTCCAAAGTGAAACATTTCCTAACACAACACCTGTTGGGTTGATTATGAAGGGATGTAGCGCCACCAGCAGGTCAAACTTTTATCCAGTGAATCCTTTCACGTGATGGATCGGCACAAAGTTCAATGCAAACATTCATGTTCCCAGCGTCCAGTGCCGACACTCGGGGTCAACACAGGAAGTAGAAGGAGAGGAGCTCAGAGCGATGGACGGACGTGGCGCATTTCTAATTTTTGAGGCAAATACCGTTTGCCTTTTTAAAAAATAGTACCTAGCTTTCACAAACCACAACCATATACTGTCGCAGAAAGAAAAAATGTCATTAAATCATAAACACAACCAGGTAGATTAATATCAGCGGCAGCAGCACTACAACTTTTAGGATCTTTTCCCATGTTCAGTACAGACATAAGTGCTCTGCTTTATTTACTGTAATGAGATTGCATAAACGGAGGTAGGAGGCCCATAGCTTGGTATTAGCGTGTGCTGGGCCAGCAGCCTTATTTCCAGGAGACAACGATGGGTGCAGGCTGTCAGTAAGACATTAGAGCGCTGTGGTAAACAAAGATGTAGGTTCTAACATGAGGCATGGTTATGTAGAACACTTGAAATATCATGTATAATGTCTTCAAGCCTGATTGTCCAACAAATTCTGGAGATGTAAAGGTTCCCCGGCACACACAGAAACATGAACACAGACCACACAGACATAGACACCTTAATGCAACACCTCCTGGCTCACTCCAAAGCAATGCCTCCATGTGCCACAGAGAAAGGTGGGGAAAGGAAGCAGAGACTAAGGCTGACGCAGGCTGATAGCATCACGGGACTCCCGAGAAGCCCAGAGAAGCCCGAGAAGCCCCGAGAAGCCCCGAGGGCCTCGTTCGGTGTTTCTTTATTATCCGAAGCCCGGCACAGGGACTAAACTGTTAGCGACTGCCACAGAGCTCCCACGCGGAGCCACAGTGACACCTGGTGGTTGCACCGTGCCGTGGCTTTCACGTCTACCCTCGTGTATCGTGTATGGAAATGGTGAAGCCCCCCCCCCCCCCTGCTGCAGCAGCCGTGACAACAATCATACACCAGGTCCAGCCCCTCCCTTTACTTAAAAAACGCCTCTAAGTGATGGGTCACCCAGTATTACTCTAATTAACATAATTGCATCGTCATTACATATTTTAAAAAGCCATGAACCGCAGTCGACGGCGGTTAATCCGATGGTCCGCATTATTAACCAGACTGGTGATTCCATTTGTTTGTGTTTCAAGCTCAAGCACAAAGTAAAAATGTGGTGCAATTAAATTACATAAAAAATATTTTTTTGGCTTTTTAGTTTATTTTTTAATTTTTTTAATCGACATGGCAAATGAGCGTCATTTGCTCCCGTTATCCGCCTCGACGTAAGATATTACGCCGATGACATTCCGCATAAGTGTCCTTGAGCAAGACACTGAACCACTGCCGCCCACTGCTCCTTAATAGCTAAGGATAGGTCAAATGCAGAGAAGAATTTCCACAATAAAGGGATCAATAAAGGATACATCATTATTATTATTATTATTATTATTATTATTATTATTATTATTAAAGCTCCCTGCTGAGTGCAATTATCCGCGTGGCAAAGACTGAAGGTCGCCTCTGCCCGAGAGCTCAGGAAAGTCGACGAGGTGCAGAGGCGTTCCTCAAGAGAGGCTCATTTGCGTAGAAAGGAGAGAGTTTTGTGCCAAAATGTCTGCAAATAACCAGATTAATAATAACCTAAATACATGTACATAGCAAAGGAGCACTGGGACGCTGTGCGGGTGGCATGTCACCCTTTGAGATAGCTGTGAGAACAACTTGGTTTCTTTTGTGCAGGTTGAACACAAATGCTTTTTCTTTTGTTTTACAGGAAATCGTCCTGAAAGGTTTTTCAAATCTGTGGAGGTGCTTGAGGTTGGGTTGCGCACAGTTCTCCAGGTGTGAGTCATGTGTTGCAGCCATGCCCAGACGCTAAAAGTAGAAATGAAGTTCCCAGTCAAACCACTGTATCTGCGGTGGGAGCAGCACACAGTCCCCCTGAACCACGAAGTAGACCTTCAGATTCAAGCACACGTTTCCTCCTTCACACTGTCAGAGCTGTGTTGCAATCAGCTGTGAAACGATGACAGAATAAAAAATCTGTAAGGTTTAAAGTAGTTTGGTTCCAGTCTTTTCCACACAGCTGCTCCCTGTGAATACATATTGTGAATGGCACATTAGAAAAAGTGGCTCTGCTGTTTCCAGATATCTATTTTCACAGGGAGGCATTTGAATATAATGTGCAGAATAACATTGCCAGTGGCTTCTCACAAACCCTTTGACTAAAATAAACTCCAACGTTTTAATCTCCATCTGAAAGAGACCTGCGTGTATGTGGAAAGGAAGTAGAGGGAGAGGGAGAGGGAGAGAGAGAGAGAGGGAGACAGATGGGCGGGTTGTGGGTTTCGAGTTGATGAGAGAGAGAGAGAGAGAGACATCCCGAGGAAGACAAAGAGCGCGAGAGAGAGAGAGAGAGAGAGACGGGGGGATTATGGACTCATATTTAGTTAGTGAGACAGAGAAACAAGCAAACAGAGAGAGGAGTACATATGAGTCACTGAGCCCCGAGACACAGTTATTGACGAGCAGAGATGGAGGGAAAATGAAAACTGTGGAGGAGGGATGGAGGAGAGGGATTGGGAGGAGATGGGATGCGAGGAAGATGAGGAGAAGTCTGCAGATAGAAAGTTGAAGCCCAAATGTACGGCTTACCGAGTGTCTGCTGGTGAGGACGGTCCATTGGTCCTCTATTTGCCTCGGCTCGTTTATTCCTCAACAACTTTAAAGGAATATTAAAAATAATTAATTGAGTTGCACTCCTGGGCTCGCCTTACCTCGGTGTTTAGAGCCGGTGCTGTGATGGGGCTGATCCAAGCATGCAGAGAAATGAGGAAAACACCATGTGTATGGTTTTTAATTTCTTTTCATTTGTGACTTTAATTTAAGAGAATTCATGAGTTTTCTTTATTAACCCCTTCCCTCCTCCCTTCCTTCCCCTTGCTCATTTTTATTGAAGAGGATATGTCTATTTAGCTACAATGACCACAATACGCAGTCATAACACATATTCAGTGTGTGATTATAATATATTGTAGTTGTATAAATAAAAATGTATAATGTCATCAGATTTATCTTTTGCTTTAAACCATTGATCTATCAAAAGAAAATGAAGCGCCAAACATTTTAATAATTGGGCGAACAATGGAGATGAATGCATCCATCTCCAAGGACATGATTTCCACTGGGAAGGCAGAGCGTGGTTCACCAATAATCTCCCGGCTGTCCATCTGCGATAAGGAGGAGTTGAGACAAATGTCGCCGCGCTGATTTATGACTCCGTCACTTTCTTCATCTTCATGTAGGACGGCGCTCTTTTACTTCTGTTCTGTTTCCTCTCTGAACTCTGATTCTGATTATGTGTTCTTCCAGATCTCCTTACAGTCAGCTCTACAACGCTGGAGGGAGAGGAGTCGGGAGAGGTGAGAGATCTCACACACACACACACACACACACACACACACATGCACACACACACGCACACACACGCACACTCACAAGCGTACGCAGGTGCGGAGAGGGTAACCACCCCGTTGTTCCAGCGGAGAGGCTTCAAGCAGAGCATCTCAAAGGGAGGGAGGTGTGGGAAAGGAGAGAGAGAGAGAGAGAAAGGGGTGAAAGAGGATGGGAGAGGGAGTGAGGAAGGGAGCAGCCATTAGCCGGCCTGGAGCCTGTTTGCCTCTAAGTGCTCTGTAAATATCGCCTTGCCTTAGTAAACAACATTATTCCTCTTTATTGGGCCATTATATAATGGCCTGATCCCCCACATGTATGCAGATTGGTGTCGCTCTATTATATAAGCTCTCTCCGCCATCATGTAAGCATTCTCATCCACTCCTCCTTTCTTCTTCTCCTTGTCACTCTCTCTTCTCTATTTACTCCATTTACTCTGAATATTTCTAATACATTTCTGGTTTTGGAATAATTTCCTTCACATAGCCCACTTAGTGGAGTTGTTGATTGTGCCATCTGAGTAATTATACACCTTTCCAGCATTTGTTTTTAATGAAGTAATTGCTAAATATTCAAAAGCAATTATGAATTGAGTCACTCCGTTTGCATTAAACTGTAACTTATTAAACAAACAATAAAAAATATTGTTACACTTGCCACTTTATATTTCCCTAACTCTATCTTGAAATTATTCATCATTGCAATTACTTACAGATATTCAATCTCACAATTCATTTCGAGACATGAGGACAAATGTCAGCGTGAGCTCTGATTGGCCAGACTGGTGGCAGCTGACCGCTCAGAGCCCTGCAGCTTTTTAAATATATGTTCTAATGATATACTTAAAGTCTATAATTACTGCGGCTGCATAATCAAGGCTCCATTGTGCACAATCTTCACTTGTCAAATTCAAACACGCTTTAGTTGCACAGTGGGAAACCAACCCCCATCGGCCAAATCGGAAGGGATTATTGACATGGAGAGTTCATTTTAAAGCACTTCCCTTTTTCCAGGATGACTTGATATGAAAGGACTGTCTATGGTTCTCCTCCCTGTCATTAGTTGACTATCATTTGCATTCACTGAACTTTGAGGGCCCCCTCCTGGCAAAATTAGAGTTGAAGCACTTCTCTTTCATGCACCTTTCTTTTATTAGTGTTATCTCACCTGCACCCCAGCACAGCTTTAGCATCCGCATTATTAACCAGACTGGTGATTCCATTTGTTTGTGTTTCAAGCTCAAGCACAAAAGAGTGTGTGGATGTCAAGAAAACAAGCAAATACTAAAGGAACATGCACAAGAATTCCACAAGAAGTTCACATCTCCCTCCCAGAAAAAAGAGAACATGTGTTCTTTTGATGATGAAAAGCAACAGCAGAAAACATTGGGGAAATGTAACAAAGTGAGATTACGATTTCATAAACCTGCCTGTTTATGCAATATGATTCACAGTCTATACCCAACAGCATGGATACAGAACAGGCCAAAGACTGAAAATGACCCCAAAGAAATATAAAATGACCACAAAGAGACACAAAAATGACCACAAAGAGACGCTAAAGCGTTGCAAAGAGACCGAAAGAGACTCAAAATGACCACAAAGACACTCAAAACAACCTCGAAATGACCACAAAGACAGTCAAAACAACCACAAAAAGGTCTCAACAATGTTAGTGTGGCGGTTCCTGGGGCCCATCGTCTCATAATCTGCCCAGGAGTATGTAACATAGTAGTTCAAATTGGATATTAATGCTTCATTAATTATATAATAATAAAATATATAATGACACTGAAGAGAGCCATTTCCCTAAGTAGATCATGTTTACTTTTTTTATTTTTTTCATAATCCACCATCCTCTTTCTCAGGTAAGATTTTGAATACAGGACCTCGGATAGAGTATTTTTACATTTTAGTTTTCCTTTCAAGCAAAGTATCAGAATACTTCACTACTGCCAGTTTGATTTGAGTCCACAAACCAATCACATCTAATGCACCATCACTCACAGCCATCAATCAATCACTGGACCAATCCCTACCTGCCTCCCTCTCTTGTCTCCTGCAGGTGCCCCAGCGGGTTGCATGGTCACATCCTTCTAACGAGCACCGATGATCAGGTGTTGGACCCGGACACACACACACCCCACCTGACGCCGCCTCCGAATCGGATGTGAACATCCAGCCAGAGGAGGAACAGCCACCTTCCCGTCAACAGAAGAAAGGTCTGCTCGCCGTTGGTTACAGGTCCGGCTCTGGGCTTTGAACCCTGCTTGTGATCGCCGCTTAACTGGAGCTTGAAACCTGGAGTGAACATGGCCTGGAGTCTCTTCTTCTTTTTTGAAGGAAGTATCCACTGATCTGACGGGGTTCTTAAGGGTGCTGCGTGGATTTTTTCCGCCTGCGCTTGACAGTCTGAATCCATGGCAACACTTTATGCTGCTCCGGCAATACACTGACCGGATTACTGGATTACGGAGAACCCCTTTCATGACTTTTCCTTTCCAGGATCTTCTCGATTGTGTGTTTGTCGATGGTTCGGTGGCACTGCTCCTCTCTTTGCCCCCAGCATACAGTCATATGCCAAAGGATTACTACAGTGTTATGACAGCATTATAACAAAATTGGGAGAATATGCAGACTTCCAAACGCACACCTCTCTATTAGCTCTTGTTAGTCAAAGAGAAAATTCATGTTGGGCCTTGGATTGAAAATACGAGCACATTGTCAAAATGTCCTGTCTCAAAGCATCAATTATAAACTGTCAAACTAAACGGTGAACTTCTCTGGCACTTTAATCGTAAGTCTTCACCTTCCCTCGCTCTCTCTCTCTCTCTCTCTCTCTCTCTCTCATTTTCATGAACAACTGAATAGTATACTCGCCAGTATTACCAATCTAACTCTTCTGGCTGCGAATGACTTAGATAATGTTGAAATAATCAGTGTGTTTGCGTCCATGGTGGATTGGTTCTCTCTGTGTTGGAGTATGAAAAAAAGAAAACCATAGTGTCCTCAGATCGGAGCCTTGAGGAACCCCTGCAAGGATTTATTCACGGCCAAACTTAAAGTGCTGACGTCCGGCTCTACGTTTGATGGTGAATCCTGATTTTCGGTGTGACACCGGAAAGCAACCGTACCTGTAAGAAACACTGGGGAACTCCCTCTTACTGAAAACCGGCGCTCGAATTAATTGTATTAACAGGTTTTAAAAGATGGCCAGCAGAACTTGTGCTGTCCCGTCCACTCCCTCCCCCCTTCGCTCCCCCTTTGCCGTTTGACAGTGTCTGTGTTTGTATGTGACATACACCTTACAGTGTTTAATGGTTTGATACCCATAATTTACTTTGAATATTACGAAACAAATGACCACAATAAGGAGACAAAAGAAACACATGTGAAATGGGGATTTTATGCTTTCATAGATACAATTATGTGGATTTATAATGAAATAAAAAGGTATTTTTCTTGGAAAAAGTGTATTTGTTATTCAAATTTCCTGTCTTTTGACAGAAGCACTTTATTAATTTGGTGAGGCGGATTCAAACCAACCATAATGTCTTCAGTCTGCTTGAATGGTAGGAAACACGTCCAGTGGAGGCTACATTTGAGGGAAAATATAATAACTTTTTTTTTTACTACAGGATATTGTTTTTTTTACACAATCATGTTGTTTGATGAGGAAAATGTCTAACGCCTTCTTTTAACGTGATGAAGATGTACACTGCAAAACACACAGAGACTGTTGCGGCCACTACACACCAGGGTGTTTCCTTTGTGTGTTTAATTCGCATGTAAATATTTATTTTCCAAACTGTGTTTGTCATGAGTTTTTTCCACACTGAAAGTCAATATTACCGAGTGAAAAAAGGCATCGGAAGGAGGTCAATTTGAGCTTTTGCAATGCGAATAAAGGCGTGGAACGGACATATTCAAAAAACCCTCCTTCTGTTCTTATACACTTCAAGGTAAAAGCCCGAAACATATACACAGAGTAACTGTTAACCAGAGGGAACTTAGATTTACTCTGAGCATTTGGCTAAAAGTAAACTCAATGAAATATCTTTCAGTAGCTTAGGCTATAATAATAATAATAATAATAATAATAAATTCTATTTGTATTGCACTTTATATTTAGCAATCTCAAAGTGCTACAGAGCAGAAAGTTAAAACAAGAACATTTTAAGATAAATTTAAAATAATTTAAAAGCAGAGACTATAGAGGATATTTTAGCAGTAAGCTTTCTTAAAAAGGTGAGTTTTCAGGTCACGTTTAAAATTTAAAATTTAAAATAATTTAAAAGCGGAGCATATAGAGGATATTTTAGCAGTAAGCTTTCTTAAAAAGGTGAGTTTTCAGGTCACGTTTAAAAGCCTCTGCAGTCTGATGGTCGGGGAGGGTGTTCCACAGCCTCGGAGCTGCAGAGGAAAAGGCCCGATCGCCCATATTGCGGAGCTTGGTACTGGGGACTTGGAGGGTGTTTTTGATTGCAGGATGGAGGGTGAATGAGGAGGTCTGGAGGGTGAGTAGTTCTTTTAGGTATTGGGGGGCATGTCCGTGAATGCACTGATGAGTGAGGAGGGAGAGCTTATACTCAATTCTTAGTGGGATGGGGAGCCAGTGTAATGATTTCAGAACGGGGGTGATGTGGTCGTATTTGCGGACTCTTAACAGGATCCTGGCAGCGCTGTACTGAATATGTTGTAGTCTCTGGATGTTCCTGTTAGAAATTCCGATGAGGAGAGCATTACAGTAATCCAGTCCGGACGAGACAAAGGCGTGGACAAGCTTCTCTGCATCTGTCAGGGTGAGTGTTGGACGGAGTTTGGCGATGTTCCTGAGGTGATAGAAAGCTGTCTTGCAGAGGTGTTTGATGTGGGTGTCAAAAGTGAGTTTGGGGTCCATTTTAACACCTAGGTTGGTGACAGATGTGGAAAGAGGGACGTTTTGACCGGAGAAGGTGATATAGGTGATGGTGGAAGAGCGGAGCTGATGTGGTGTGCCAACTAGGATGGCTTCTGTTTTTGAACTGTTTAGCTGAAGAAAATTGAGTTTCAAATTGAGTTTCATCCATGCCTCTATGTCCTCCAGGCACAGACTATAGAACAGATTACATCAGACAGACTCTGCTGTGGGTCAATCTGATCCTGTGACTGAGCAAATCTATTCCAACCTTTCTTTGAACAAGTGGTGCATCGCTGCTAGTTCAATAGTGTCGATGCATAATATTCATAGGCAGGGGCCTTTCCAGAATTTGGGGATATTCTGGGCCCTGACCTCTGGAGGGGGTTAGGTGGATCCTCCCCCGGGATTATTTTGGGATGAACAAATGTGCATCTCTTTTGATTCTTTTCAATTCAATTCAATTCAGTTTATTTTATATAGCCCAATATCACAATTTGTTGTTGTTTTCACAAAGAACCTTGGCTTGGTCCCTTGGTGATTTGTGGCTTTTTGTGCCTCAGCAACAATACGGGTCTTAAATAAAGCCTTTAATAGTTGAATCTGCACTTTTCAATTCAATTCAGTTTATTTTGTATAGCCCAATATCACAAATTACAAATTTGCCTCAGAGGGCTTTACAATCTGTACACATACGACATCCCTGTCCCAGGACCTCACATCGGATCAGGAAAAACTCCCCAAAAATAACCTTTCACAGGAAAAAAAAGGGAAGAAACCTTCAGGAGAGCAACAGAGGAGGATCCCTCTCCCCAGATGGACAGATGCAATAGATGTCATGTGTACAGAATGAACAGCATTACAGAGTTACATAAAAACATTACATGAATATGACAATGTATAAATGGACCTCCACAATCCATGAAACAGAAGAAGGTAGAGAGAAGGGGGGGGGGGCGGGTCGCATCAGTAGGGGCCATGGCAGGAGGTCGGCTCACCAGGCATCAGACACAGCCAGGTCCGATGGACCCTATGAGACGTGAAGTCGCAAAGACTCCGGGGAGGAAGCAGAGTTAGTAATGTGCAATGGAAAGATGTACATTTAAAAGAGAGAAGAGGAGATAGGTGCTCAGTGTATCCTAAAACGTTCCCCAGCAGCCTATAAGCCTATAGCGGCATATCTAGGGACTCGACCAGGGCAAACCTGATTCAGCCCTAACCTCATGGTTTAATGCACTTATTGTAAGTCGCTTTGGATAAAAGCGTCAGCTAAATGACATGTAATGTAATGTAATGTAACTATAAGCACTATTAAAGAGGAAAGTCTTAAGTCTACTCTTAAATGAGGTGCCTCCCGGACTGAAAGTGGAAGCTGGTTCCATAAAAGAGGAGCTTGATAACTGAAGGCTCTGGCTCCCATCCTAATTGTGAAGACTCTAGGAACCACAAGTAGCCCCGCATTTAGTGAGCACAGCTCTCTAGTGGGGCAATATGATACTACAAGCTCCTTAAGATATGATGTTGCATCACCAATCAAGGCTTTGTAGGTGAGGAGAAGAATTTTAAATGTGATTCTTTTACTTGCCATCAAATGTTGAGAAATGAGGCGGCAGCAGCAAGCGACAAAGAGGCGTTCTATCATACAAAACGCATTATGATGTGTCACTGGGTGTGTCTGAATCTGTGAGTACGGAAAAATGTAAAGCTACACAAAGCAAAGTTTTTATTTCAACATTGGGTCAAATGTCCATGGAGGAATCCCTAAAAATGCTCTGTGAATCAGATCATTTATACACCACACAACTCGAGAGTGTCCCTGTCAGACGCGTGCTCAAATACTCGTTGGTTTGGGCGAGGGGTGGTCGCCCGGGGAGACGGTTTATGATTTTGTCATAAACAACTCTGGTGGTCAAAGCGAAAAGAATCAATCCAGTTCCACCCCTGTCCAATCAATGCAAGCTTCATTTATTGTGATTCATAAAAAAACAAACATTGTTTAACAACAAGTTATGAAAGTATATTTGTTTTTAATGGCTGAGAGGTTATCAACTTATATAATAGGTACAATATGTTATGTATTTCTCTGAAAAATCATACCTAACAATTATCGTAAGCAAAAGAACCACAGACAGTAGCATTTTTGTAATATTCCTCATGCACATTGCAACAGTTCACTCAGCAGATTATATCATGTTCGCTTAGCATATTATATCATGTTGCAACAGTTTACTCAGCAGATTATATCATGTTCACTCAGCATATTATATCACGTTGCAACAGTTCATTCAGCAGATGATATCATGTTCACTCAGCATATTATATCACGTTGCAACAGGACCACAAAACATCACATTTTCCTCACTTGATCATCAGGAAAGGGTCCCGTGAGCCACTGCAATGCTTTTAATGTGAAATATCAGTGCAGCAATTAAAACAATAAAAGAATATAGTCATAAAAGCACAATTGTACATTGATATTACACAATGTTTTCCCCTATACAATATGTTGTATTTATTATTATTTAATTCATTAACGTTTCATACCCTTTGCCATTACTCTGCTACTGAGTCTTCTCCAGGAAAAGTCTGCACTTCCCTCTCCTGACACACAAGGGTGGGTCGAACTCTGACAATGACAGTGATATTAAATAGTGAATTCAGAGGAACGCTGGCCTGGTTGGACTGCTGTGTGAGAGCTGAGCGGTCCATCGGGTCGATGCTCTGCCCCCTGGACTTCTGCCTCTTCGCCCAGCAGGTTGTCGGCACCACCGAGGTGACCCAGCTCGAATTTGTGTGCGTCCTCTCGTCTTGGCGCCGTCCCACTGTTTGCCTCGAGAGTACGAAAGGAAAGAAACGCCTTTAAGTTACAGAATAAGTTTCTGTTTTTAACAGAAGTGCTTTTGTAGTTTGTTGTTTTTGTATTGCTCTTACAGTAAAAAATGAAAAACTGCATGTCTGCCATAGACTGTTCTGCTGATGTTTCAAATTAAAAGCCTACCTAGGAAATGTTTGATTATCCCTGCAGTACGAAACAAATACCAAACTGGGATCTTAAAGTACACTGAACACTTGAATTGTTGAATATTACATCCCTTTCCCAACCACTCGTGATTTGTATAGTACCTTGCAGTAGCAGAACAGGGCAGCGCAGAACAGGGCAGCACTGAACACCACCATCAGCACCATGACAACCAGTCGGATGAGCAGATGTGTTACAGAAGCTGAAACAGAAACATGATTACGTCAGTTCATACAGGAGCTAAAGTTCCTTCATTCAAATATTTTCCAGCTTTTAATCCTTGTATTTGTTTCTCGTCGTTTTATATTGTCCACCATACCTGTAAGTATTCTCATTACAGCGTTTCTTTAAACTAAGGCAACTAGTTACAAAACTAAAGGGGCTCCGTCATGATATCAGATAACAAAATATAATTTGAGAAAAACACAGATTGGTATTTACAGAGCAGATGTTTACATAATGCTGATAACTAGATCCTCCATCGCGTTACCTAGGACAGTGAGACGGAGCGGCTGGCTCTCAGATGACAAGTTGTGGAAGAAAACATAGAGGTGATAAACACAGCGGTACTCCCCACTGTGGGTGGAGTCGGCAGCAGGGAACAGGAAATGGGCAGAGTGATTGACAGCTGGCAGAGTGTAGTTCTGCGATGTAGCTGATGTGGTCAAAACAAGCTGGAAGGAGCCTCCTGGCTGCTGTGGCAGGGTGGAGCAGCTTATCGTGAACTCGGAGCCCATGAGTAGCTGAAATCCCTGCTGCATGGCCTTGGATACTCCGTCAGTGTGGGTAGCAAATGAGATGTTTGGCTGAACTAGAAAATCTGTTAACACAGTGGAAGACCAAACAAATAGTAACTTTTTCAAACCCATTTTCCCAGTTTCTGATATTGTCCCAGTATTTTGGACCATGTCAAATGGAGTCAAAATGAAGTGTAATCAGTGAAACGGCTGCCTAGGTTATGGCATGCTACAAAACCACTTAGTTAGGTTCAGGGAAACTAAATAGGTATATAAAGAAATGAAAACGTAAACAAGTTTAGAAAACTAACTTATCAGTACCCAGGTTAAAAGCCCTCCTTTGTCACTTACATTGTAGTCAGTACAGACTACAAAGCAAGAATGGCCTTGCTGTTTGTAGCATTCTTAGGCCGTTTGGTGGGACTGGTCTTGGCCATTAAAAGTGTTTGTGCCACTGACAGAGAAATACAACATGTTTTCTTTATCTTTTGCTTCATTTGGGGCTGTACAACAAAGCGAGTTCAGCATACTGAGGTATACAGTCAGTCTGCTGGACTCCAACATGTCGCACTGAACCACATGGCTCAAAAGCTGACACACAAAAGTGAATATAAAATATAAATATACGATACATATATAGATTTTGTGCGAATTCCAGTTGTATAAATGTACAGTGTGGTGCTGTTAGATTGCTGCTAGACCATCCCGCCTGTAGTACAGTTATTGAGTCTTTAAGAAAACCTTTCTGAAAAGAGGCTATTGTTAGTTTTTCTGTTATTGTTGTTGCCATTTGTAGTGTTACCTGAGCAGGTGACCTCCAGAATCTTCACGGAATAATCAGGATATATAAATACGCATTCCCTGATTGTAGAATCAGACTGACCACAGGATGTTTTGACTCTCCATCCATTTGGGTGATACAAATCATCTCTTCTTCCTATTGAAAGAGCAGAGCCACAGTCCAGCTGTCGACACACTACTGCTGCGGACACCAGGTCCCACGAATAGATGTCCACTGGTCTCCAGTTTCCCTCGTGTTTCAGCTCAAGTCCACCAACACAGTGGTTGGATCCGCCTACCAATTTGACCTCATCAGGCTCTGTAAAATCTTTTCAAGAGAGTAATTATTAAATATGAAGGTAAGTAACTCACATTAAAATAGAGATTTAGCCAAATCAAACTGCAGCTCCTCTTCTACCTGAGCAGTTGAGTCCAACAGCTTTGCCAGCAGAGCCGGTGTTTCTAGCTGAGCTCCTACAGTCCAGGAGAACAGACTCGTGGCCCTCACACTGGAACTCTTTGGTCCACATTGGACTCTCACTTTCTCCATAGAGTGCCCCCTGGAGGACTGAAGGAACCCCACAGCCAAGCTCCCTGCAGACCACCTCTGCATCCTGCCGGTCAAAGTCATCCTCACACACTGAGGACCACGACTGGTCAGACTGGTCAGACTTCACCTCCAGTCTGCCAGAACACAGACTAGTCCCATTCACCAGCCTGACGGATTCTTAAGAAAGACAGCAACAAAGAGACTGTGGCTAGTTTGTACATTGCTTTGGACAAAAACATATTTGAAATGTAAATGTAAGCAAACAGACTGCAGAGAATAGCAATATAGCTGCCATACAGTAGTGGCTGGTGTTACCTGAGCACTTGATCTCAATGTTTGAAAGGGAAAGGTGAGACATTGTCAATAAACACTCCCTAACTGCAGTCTTGGGCTGGACACAAGTTGTTCTAATCAACCACATGACTGCGTAGAATTCGTTCATTATGTTCCTGGTTGAAACAGCAGAGCCGCAGTCCAGTTGTCCACACACTACGTCGGCCGTCTTTAGATTCAACAGAGACATATCATTGTCCACTTTTTCCCACGTTCCCATTTGTTTCATCTCCAGTTCACCAGCACAGCGACTGGATCCTCCCACCAACCGGAGATCATTGGGCTCTGAGTAGACAGAAGTAATTGGTAAAAAGAGATGAAGTCACATTTGTAGACCCTTTTACAGCCAACGACATCAAAGAAAGAGTGTGCATGTTGGCAACAGAAGTGGCACCTTGCCGACGCCATCCAGATGAATAGCAACATTTAAACATTGAAATTAAACTGTTACCAGCACCAACATGTCTTGCTGTTGCATGTTTGGTTTTTAAAATATTGATATTCAACAGCAGCCTCAGGTTTTCACAGAATTCCGACACAATCACAACCGTTTCAGTGGAACAGGTGTGGTCTAATAATAGATAACAGATATGAAATACAAATGAGTATGTATGTTCTTGTTCTCCACTCAGCCATATTTCTGTTCCCAAACTGCGTTGGCACACTTACATATGTCATCATTTACAAACTGTAAAAGGGTTTATTAAAATAGAAACTCAAGCTCCTCTTCTACCTGAGCAGGTGAGTCCAACAGCTTTGCCAGCAGAGTCGGTGTTTGTAACTGAGCTGTGACAATCCAGGAGAACAGATTCGTGGCCCTCACACTGGAACTCTTTGGTCCACATTAGACTCTGACCGTCTCCATAGAGCGCCCCCTGGAGGACTGAAGGCGCCCCACAGCCAAGCTCCCTGCAGACTACCTCTGCATCCTGCTGGTCAAAGTCATCCTCACACACTGAGGACCACGACTGGTCAGACTGGTCAGACTTCACCTCCAGTCTGCCAGAACACAGACTAGTCCCATTCACCAGCCTGACGGATTCTAATGAAGAAGAGAGAGGGAGAGGGAGAAAGAAAGAAAGAAATGCACAGAAAAAAACATGCAACAAGAGAGTTTGCCCTGATTTAACTCGGTGAGTCAGGGACCTCTGTTTGGGAGGATCCTCTTATCGGAGGCTGGCCATGAGGTTATCGGCTGGCCCTCATCAGGCGCATTTCCTGCATGCTCACTGCACCCTCTCTCCCGGCTTCAGGAGTGACCGTCAACCAGGGCGGATTGTCCTCAGTCTACTGCAATGTCGCCGACCCACCCGACCCGTCTTGAAACACGGACCCCGTCTTGATTACAATGCTTTGTGGGTACATATCTGTGTGTTTAGAATTAAATTGTTTTCTAGAGCACAACATTTGTTATAGATCTAGCCATTAAAAAGACTTAAATAGAAAATAAGAGACAGCTTGAGTTAAAGAATAACTTTCAGGCAGCAGACTTACAAAAAATACAACACATTACAATGCAATGAAGTGTATGCAGATTTGGTGAGTATAGCTTTTGTTGAGATTGTGAGGTATTAGTTCAATAAGTATGTGTCTGTCCTTGTTTCTCAGTCCATGTTTTGTGGACTGTTCCTTTTACGGCATTTATCCTTTCCGAAATGTTTGATACTGTGCCCCTCAAAGGAGCTACATTTACTAATTTGATCATTAATATAGCACCAAACAACTATTATCAGTCTAAATATATAGTGGAGTGATGTCTAGCCGAGCAGAGAATAGCGTTGCTCTACCTCTGTGTGTGTTGTTATCCAAGCTTCTCCTTGCTATGTGGACACAGCTGTGTGTTTTTTGGTGCATATACATTAGCCGCCACTTTGCACTGCCTTCATATGCCGGTTCCCCATTAGGTATACACTGTTAGCTCTATCAGCACTTTCGCTGCTGTTTGCACTGGTAGCTGTGAGCCGCCGGCATGTTGAGAGGCGTAGAGAGGCTGTATCTTGCAACACACAACCTCGGTTGTACTTTCCGCAAGGGCAGCCACACGGACATGAGCTGATGCAGAATCGGGGTGAGGAAATATTTGGATCTTTTACTGCTGGTTCTCTTCGTGGCAAACCGATATTCTGAGAGATTCTCAAAGTTATACATTTTCTAGCCACCCATCCGCAACTCCATGGTGAGAAAATGTTTGATGCGCACAGAACCCAAGGCATTGTCTGATGGTGTGACATCACTTTGGCCTTGCGGACATTTGCGACCATGGCTGATGAGACCAACGTAAATCATGCATAACCCATTGACACATGTTTAGTCCGCTCTAGGTGTGATAGTATACCTCAAACAGAGCCTGCACTGTGTCTCAATCACCCTTAGCCTACCCTTTTCCAATATGGGAATATGGTGGGGAAATCTTTAGTAACTTTTAAAAACCGGCAATCAAAACAAGCCTTCTCTCTTCAAGCAGCAATTGGCCAGCTGTGTAGAGAAGAAAAAGAAGGCAAGACCTAAAACGTCTCTCTTTTGCCTCCTATACCTCGACATCTTTCATATGTCGTGTGCCCAGCCAAGAGCAACACTGTGAATGCTTTCAAGAGAACGCCAAATGCCTTGTGTTCCATTTCAAACATACCCCAACCTACAAACACAATACAATAATGTAAATTGGCTTGGTAAAAAAGACTTCAAACCAAACATCAATAACTACCAAATGTGTTTCCAACTGGAGATTACTTTGACTGGAGACGAGTGGAAGCAGGCCAGTGCAGTGGCTTCTGTAAGTATGGAAGGTTAGAAGTCTACTTAACAAGTCTACTTAGGAGCTTGCACTGGATTAGTGGTTTTGTGTCGTGGCACTGGCTACTGATATTGTTACCTGAGCAGATGATCCCCAATCTAGCACGAGGAATTGTGCTCCTTTTTGTTATACATTTCCTCAGTCTAGATTCAGATTCAAGACAGGAAGGTGGCAACATCCAGGATGGTGCCCTTCTCCAACCCATTTGATCGCTTGTTGAGGAAGTCTGAACCACCGAACCACAGTCCAGATGTCTACAGACTACGTCTGCTAATTTAAGGTCCCAATTACTGTCGTCCACTTCTGTCCAAGATCTCTTGCGCTTCACCTGTAGCACACCAGAACAGGGACTGGATCCTCCCATCAACCGGACATGAGTAATCTCTGAACACAGGGAAGAGAGTAATTAGTTAAATTATCTCTTGTGCAATTCTTCTTTTGTATATTTTCTCTGTGTACCTTTGAAAGTATCTTGTTCATCTGTCTGGAGACCTTGAAAGAATTCTAAAAATGAAAGATGAAAAGAAAAGAATACATGAAATGGGTGGGGCCGGGCAGAAAGGTGGTCGTAAAAGCACTCATGAACAGATCAAGGGTTCACAAATTCATGTTTCAAACGTCTGACCCAACTAATTCAATGCAAAGTAGTGTTTTCTTTCATCATGGGCCAAATGTGTTTTATTGGGCTTCCCTACAACACCGTATCATGATCAGTTCAGGTTGCATTGGAGCTATGGGGACTTTGACCCTTATCTCTTTAATAGGAGAAACCTTGATAGGTGATTACTCCCTAATTGTACTCATTTAAAGGAAAATCATGCTCATTTACAAATTCATACTAGTTTGAGTTTCATACTAGAACATGTTTACATGCTTTAATGTTAAACAAAAGACATCATTTTCTCATACTGTCTGTATGTGTTCCCCCTCTGTCTGGAACACTCTATTAGCTCCTGTCTCTTTAAACCATTACCAGCTCATTTCTGTAACCAGTGTAGCAATAAAGCAAAGCTTTACAACACTAGAGCGGTCGCAAAGCCAACAGTACACATAAAAGATGGCCGCCGCTCTGACCATCCCGTTGGATTCTATTCTATTCTACACAGAGTTAAGCGACACTTCTACCGGTGACTGTATAGTTGGGAGATCACAACCTGCCTGACGGCTCGTGTCTGAATACGGGCGGTGTGCTTTTCTTTGTGGATTGAGCGTTTTAATACTTTCGAAGTATTCATATTGCATCTATAGACTGCTTTATAAAAATAAAAATACATGGAAAGCTCACATTAATATAGGACTTTTGAAGTATACATTCAGATTGTCAGGGCCCCCTAACTATAATGGGCCCCTAACATTAACAGATGTATTTGGATATGAAAGATAGAAAATATGCCACTATTAAATACCACCAAGCTATTTAGGCTTGGCCCTGATATTAAGTTTAGAAAAAAAGTTTGATTCATCAGTACTTTTACATTACAATACCTTTTATTTAGCTGATGTTTTTATCCAAAGTCAATTACAATAAGTAAATACGAAATGTTTAACGTAATGAATGATCTTGTTGTATGCTGAAATCAAACACAGTTATTAAGCCAGCTTTTCTAAAAATCAACTGTTAGGAATAATAATGTAGTTTATATATTTATATATGTATTATATTCATTAAGTCATTCTTACATAATTGGAATCAAATATATTTTTATTTTGAAATGCCTTCTTAAATATATCTGAATATTTTGACAGGGTCAAAATACATTAAAGTGTAATAGTGTCTCATTTTGCCAGATACAATTCAAGAATTCAATCACAATACAACAATGATTATCATTGTGTAATTATTTTGGGCTTTTACATTGCAACATGAAAACAGAAATGTGTTTGCCACCAGGGGGCAATACCAAACTATTATTTGTGTTTCCTGTATTTACACCAATGATAGGGACAACATATGTTCACTCAGCACAGTGACATTATAGCAACTCCGCAAGATTAAATACATGTTTGAATGTGGTTATGATTAAAGTCACAGTAAGCCGAATGTCAGCCAAAACAATGTCTTTGTGAGCCATAAATATTCTGAGCAGGAATTAGTATCTTCTAATTAGAAATTAGTGTGGTCAAGATTTTTGAGATGAAATGATATTGTCTCATGACGGCAGCAGGTCAGTTGTCTAACACAGTTGCATGCAGTCTGTGCCTCTAAGCATACACACATCCTGAAATGTGTGAATGCTTATCTCAGCCTTTCAGTAAACCAGAATCCTACCTGAGCTCCAGAGCCACAGAACCACAACCAGCCCTCTGGGGTCCATCTCAACTCAGGCTGTCCTCTTCGTTTGCTGTCTGCATCTCTTTATCAGGGCGAGAGTCATGTTCAGCCCTGATTCGTTCTATTTCCTGATCACGCAATCACACATTTTTAATTTCCCCTATTTTCTTTCAGGGCATGAAGCAACTTATTTTGCGGTTACAGATCTAGTTATGATTTCCAATAAAACGTTATATTAATACTTAACACTAATAATTTACATGTTGATTAGATTATTGTTAACTGGATGGTATTCATGACGAGGACACGCACAGAGATGTTGAAAAATATGTTTTATTATCCTGACAAATTCATAGGCACTTGAAAATAATATTTTGACTTTTATATAGATCATTTTTTATCATGTCATTGATGCTTATAATCTTAGACGGGCTCTCTTTTTGGATGCTTCCTGTGGGCAGATTTTTTCAGTGATAGAGTGACACTGAGAAACCAACTTTGGTTACCATTCTGAGAAACATAAAGATAGCGAAGCAAGGGGCCACAGTCGCATGCATTCCAGGGGCCACAGTCGCATGCATTCCAGGGGCCACAGTCGCATGCATTCCAGGGGCCACAGTCACGTGCATTCCAGGGGCCAGAGTCGCATGCATTCCAGGGGCCACAGTCACGTGCATTCTAGGGGCCACAGTCACGTGCATTCCAGGGGCCACAGTCACGTGCATTCCAGGGGCCACAGTCGCGTGCATTCCAGGGGCCACAGTCGCGTGCATTCCAGGGGCCACAGTCACGTGCATTCCAGGGGCCACAGTCGCGTGCATTCCAGGGGCCACAGTCACGTGCATTCCAGGGGCCACAGTCACGTGCATTCCAGGGGCCACAGTCGCATGCATTCCAGGGGCCATAGTCAAAGTAGCTGTAATTAAACCTCTCCTGAAAAAGCCCACTCTTAATCCAGAGGTGTTGGCTAACTACAGACCAATCTCTAACCTTCCCTTCCTCTCTAAGATCCTTGAGAAAGTAGTTGCAAATCAGTTGTGCGACTTCCTACATCAGAATAGTTTATTTGAGGAGTTTCAGTCAGGATTTAGAAAACACCACAGCACAGAGACAACACTGGTGAAAATTACAAATGACCTCCTAATTGCATCAGATAAAGGACTCATCTCCGTACTGGTATTATTAGACCTTAGTGCTGCGTTCAACACCATTGATCATGACATCCTATTACAGAGACTGGATCAGTCGATTGGCATTTCAGGTACCGCACTAAGTTGGTTTAAATCCTATTTATCAGATGGATCTCAATTTGTATTTGTAAACGATGAAGCCTCAATGACCACCAACGTTAATCACGGAGTTCCACAAGGTTCTGTGCTTGGACCAATTTTATTTACCTTATATATGCTTCCTTTGGGCAATATTATCAGGAAACACTCCATAAACTTTCATTGCTATGCAGACGATACTCAATTATATCTATCGATCAAACCAGAGGAGACCAACCAGCTCGCTAAAATTCAAGAATGTCTTAAAGACATAAAAACATGGATGACCTGCAACTTCCTGATGTTAAACTCAGACAAAACAAAAAGTTATTTTACTGGGCCCTGAACATCTCAGAGATCAATTATCTGGTGATGTGGTTTCTGTAGATGGCATTTCCCTGGCATCCAACACCACTGTAATGAATCTTGGCGTTTTCTTTGATTGGGACTTGTCCTTTAACTCCCACGTGAAGCAAAAATCAGGCACATCTTGTCTCAAAAAGATGCAGAAAAGCTGGTTCACGCCTTTGTTACTTCTAGACTAGATTACTGCAACTCGTTATTATCAGGCTGCTCTAATAAGTCACTTAAGTCCCTACAGTTGATCCAGATTAGGATACACTGAGCTCCTCTCTCCTCTTCTCTCTCTCCTTTATGTCTCATTACTAACTCTACTTCTTCCCCGGAGTCTTTGTGCCTTGTCGCCTCATAGGGTCCATTGGACCTGGCTGTGTCTGAAGCCGGTCCTGGCTCCTGGGTCCTGCCTCCTTGCGCCTGCTTCCTGCATCCAGCCCCTGGCCTCCTTCCCATTGGCCCTGCCTCCTTCTTTGTGCCTCGTGCCTCAAAGGCCAACCTCATTGGTCCGGCCTCCTTCATGATGCCTCCTGCCTGGTGGGCCGGCCTCCTGCCTCCGTGGCCCTGCACCCTACCATGGCCCTGCTGATGCCCCCCCCCCCACCCCCTCTACTCTCTTCCTCCTTCTGTTTCATGAATTGTGTGGCCCATGCCTACTCATTATTCATAATTTCTGTCATATTCATTCTCCTCTGTTGCTTTCCTGAAGGTGAAAGGTTTTTTTTCTGGTTTTTTGAAGTTTTTGAAGTTTTTCCTGATCCGATGTGAGGTCAAAGGTCAGGGATATTGTATGTGTACATATTGTAAAGCACTCTAAGGGGAGTTTGTGATTTCTGATTTTTGACTATATAAAATAAACTGAATTGAATTGAATTAATAAACTAGTAGTAGTGTTGTTGCCTAAATATACCTGAACATAACCTAGTAGTACTTTTGTTGTTTACTAAAAAACTAGTAGTAGTTTTGTTGTTTAGACATAAACTAGTATTCCATTAGTTAGTAAAAAACAGTTTCAAACTGTAAAAGATATATATGTTTCCCTCGAGTGAGAGTGCAGTTTAGTTGAATGCAAACATAATTTAGTAGGAGAACGGGTTGAGCAGCTCTGCAGTTTCTACTCATCTTTTAATCTCCTCATCAGGCCTCGTGTGGTCTCTCTTCTCACTTCAGTGTCCCGGATATGCAACAGGAAGCCTTCACTGATAATAATATACAGACATCCTGTTTTTACCATCAACTTCTGGAATTATGTTTTTGCCATTACGGAAGCCTGAAGGGGACAATGCAACCCCATTTAAAAGAGGGATTTAGTTTCCACTGGATCTAAAAATGGAGGAAAAATGGTTGTGAGAGATTTAGGAGCAATATTAAAAAAAGGGTATTTTAAATATCAAACGCTTCACCTCACCTCCTGACCTGAAAGCTACAGTATTTGTTTAATTATTGGTGCAAGGCTGCTGTTAACTTCAAACCATTCAGTTATAATATATATTTAATCCATGTTACCATTAATATGGTGCAAGAGAAACAAATCCAATAATTTATATAATCTTCTCAAACTGCTAATGCTGCATCATTCTATTGATATGCTGTTCATTCATATCTTCAACAAGTTATTTTCTCCAAAGTATGGTGACATAATCCTCATTTTAAAAAACCTTTATCACTTTAATTCATGGTACCTTTGATGGGTAAAACATAAAGCTGGCCTATATTGTGATATGAGACTAAATATCATCTTATTTTGGACATCATAATATATTAATATTATTAATTGTCCTTGTTTGAAGGGTTGTATAATATAATATTCTGATCTGTTCCGTTTCTTTTTACAATCAAAAATCCCATTGTGTAAATATTTTGTTCAAGCAAGTCAACCCTACAAATATACATGATGAAAATAAATAGTAACGAATATCAGTGATAATGTAAAACAAAGTGACATTTATTGTATTTTATACAGTAACTGTTTACCTACCAACAAAATCATATATTTTTGCATTGTAGTAAAATCCTTTGTAAAGCAAGCATAATAATTTTTATTAGAAGAAAATTTATATATAGACCACATGGGAGACATAAATAAACGCCCCAAGATGTTTTTCCTGCACAATACATTTGTGTTTTAACAAACCCATATAACCCAATAAATCCATACAGAACAATTAAGATCCAAAATGAGAAATGTGTTGATTATGCCCGTCATGACAGTAGCAGGGCTGCTGCCTTACTTTACTTACTTAATTTATTTTTCCTTTAATATCAAGTAGAAAATTGACTTGTTTTATACACTTTACATCCTTTCATGTAATATGAAACGTTAATAATGTATATTTTTTCAATCCTTTTAACTGATGTTTCTGTCATCTGCACTAATATATATATATATATTTATTATGCCATATAACTTAATACTTTACGTAATGCTTAATTGCTCATATCATATAGTATCAACAGTACGTTTCTCATGTGATGTCACTAGTCCCTGATGATCTGCATCCTGTACAGATGTTCTCCAGACATCAGCATCAGCACCGCCAATCAAACCAACGGTACCTAGACTCACGACCACACTGAAGCGCCTGCTGATGCCGACTTCCAATCATTGTTACCTGCAGAGGAGCCATTGGATGTTTGACAGCTGCCTTTTGGAAGCATTCTTCTCCACTTTTGTTCCCTTTTTGGATGGACGTTGAAGAGGCATCTGACGGATGAAATACAACAAAAAACACCTCGGTAATAAAACGTGTGCCTATTGTATATTCCCAATAAGCTGGGAGGCCTGAGACTTTTGCATTTGGTCATTGGCGCATCTCGACATGTGCAGGAAATCAACATTACTAAGAATCAATAATGCAGAGCTCCAGACTGACACTAAAATGTCTGCATATTCGATTAATTCTTAATTAATTTTTGGTAGATATAGATACATTCACTGTTGCTTTGGGGTTCTTTTTTGTTCGCCAATTTGCCGAAGAATAATCACCAGACTTATAACTTAACGAGCATTTCAACAAAACGGCCCAAAAACAGTTTTTTCGTCTCTTAATGACTCTATTGTCATGGTTTGGTTGTTGGTAACGCCACGCAGCCGTGTTATAGCAGACGGTTATGATTCATTTGGTCCGGTGGTCACGAGAGCGAGCTGCAGATCTAGAAGCCCGTCGTCCGTCATCTATTGTGTGCAGCAGAACTTCCAAAACACCAACGCATCTCTCAGTATCCCCACTGAATCTTATGGTTGTTTATTGGTGTTAATAAAAAAAAGAAGAAGAAAACAAATGCATAAGTGTGCCTACATAACACCAGTATCTTTCATCAACTGCTATTTTGTACAGAAATTCAGACACTAAACCCAACAAGCATCAGTTTTAGGAGTTAGCTCAAGCTTATTCTACGTTATTTAATGAACCTTGCTTTACAGTAGAATAAGCTTGAACTAACTGCTGCAGGAAACCGTTGGACCCCACAATCCTGAAACAATCCTGAACCCGACACCCTGGCCAGCACCACATTTCAGTCTTTTTACCAGTATACCCAGTCGGAGGTTGGCAGGAGCTCTCTGCGCAGCGGCTGCAATGAGTTGACTAACTGGCAATGGCAAAAACATTTCAGAACGTTTGGTTAGTGGTTAAGTCCCAAGTTCCCATTAATAATTTGAAACACCAAACAACTTAAACATGCTTTCCACCCTCCACTGCATGATATATTTGTTGTCCTCACCAGCACATTTAGACTATTGTGAAAGCTGTTAACAGCTGTACAATTTCACAAAACATCAATTTGTTTTAAAATGGTTTATTATAAATTTGTCAGTGTTTTTTTGCATACTCACTTTTGTCCTTATCACGGTTATGAGTCTTATTCTCTATCTCAGCAGCTCATGTTACTCCATTTGAGAACAGTCAAAAGTTACGGTTACTTCGTTAATTTCCTCTCAGTCAGTGAGCCGGTTAAATCAAGTGACCCAGGAGGGCAGCCAACTGGTGAAAGTCCACCCAGTCCATCTCTGGTTGTGTGATTTCAGCAGCTCAAAACTTTAAAATGCTAGTTACAGTGTGGAAAACACACGGGCCGCACCAAACCAACGGGAGAGGAAAACAACGAGATTCAGGCACATAAATAAGCAGCCTATGAGATCATGGCCTACGACTATGTGTTTGTGCCTCTGGGGCCACATTTAATTTATTGTCCCGTTCTCAGGAGGGAACGTTTCTGTCCATCAGCCCAAGTGGCTTGTGACGTTAAATCAGCTGTGTCTTTCAAGGTTTTACCAACAACACGGATGTTTTCAAATCACAAGGACGGCATGTGGAGTCTGCTCCCCTGCACTTGGCATGTGGTCGCCTGCCCTTGTTTGATTTGAAAGCCTGCGACATTATCCATCTCCGTTTCTCACAAGTGTGCGGTGGGATGAGGGTGATGTGTCGCCAGCTGCCCACTGTTGGATTTGTCTCTCAGCATGGTCAGTGCCGTGTTGGAGAAATCCCTGAGGATGTCCACCGTCTCCCTCTGCAGCAGCAGAGACTCCTGCACAAACTCCTGTTGGCTCTCCACCAGCAGCTGGACAGACTGAGCCAGTATCTCCAGGGACTGAGACACCGAGGTCAGGAGCATCCTGCTGGCCCGCTGCTGCTGGAGGCCCTGAGAGGCCATCTGCGCCACGTGGTCGTGGGCCCTGCGGGAGGACGCCCCGGCCGGTAGGGGGTCAGACAGGCTGGAGCCTGAGGTGGAGGGACGGTTGGGTGGGAGGCCCGAGGAGGAGGGAACAGGTCCATGAGAGTTGGAAGATACAGTGGCGGTGAGGGCGGGAGCACCAGGGATGGAGGAAGAGGGCGGCGCAGGGTGAGGGGTGCAGGTATTGGCTGTGACTAATGTGGAGGAGGAGGAAGGAGCAGGGAGGGAGGAGGTGGTCGTGTTGGAGCTTGGTGGCGACCGCGACGGGGGAGGAGCAGCAGAGGACGAGGCGGCATCTGAATCCGACACGGGAGGCAAACCCGAGGCCACAGAGGCGGGTCTGGGGGAGGTGTGGTTCTGGCTGTGGTTCCGGGAGTAGGTGTGGACTGGCTTCATCCTCAGCAGGGCGTTGTCAGGCAGAGGGTCCAGAGAGGTTGAGGGTGGGGGAAGAGGGGAAGGGTAGGAGGACAACATGGAGTCGTCGTTTTCTTCAAAGTCCATGGTACCATCTAGTATATCACAGAGGGACAAAAAAGATAACAATTGCAACTTGATCAAAACAAGTGTGTATTTGTTTTCAAATGCTTTTTCACAAGAGCCTACAGAAGTAATCAGAATAAAGTCATCCTATAGTAGCAAAGAACTTATGTCCAACCTACTAAGCATTTGGGGGATATATTGCAGAGGGGAATCTTTCAGATTTCATGCTAATCAGACACGCGTTCGGTCAATATCAATAAACAAGCACGCTCTGTGTAGCAGCAGGGGTGGAGCTTCATTGCTGCTAAATCTGGAGTCAGCGTGTACACAGGAAGAGCAAACTATTTATTTGTAACACTAATTACGATGCCGCTGACAAACTCCCAGCCAGCAGAATACTTCAGGTAGTCTGCTGTTTACAGTCTGCTGGTAAACAGCAGACTGTTCACACAATCTGGGTTCAAAGCAAATTTCCAAACAGTCATTAGTTGGATAAACTATCCACACATTGCAAATGTAAATAGTTACTTTCTCATTTGAAACTCTATAAAGTGACATGAACAGCTTTTGTTGAGTGACAGAGAGGCATTGACAGCACAATCTGCTTAAATATACTTGTCGTCTGTTCAGGCTGAAGCTGTAAATTTAGAACGCAATGAATAATGACTCATCGTATTGTTGTTATTGTACATTTTGAGAGTAAAATCTGAATCTGACATGTAATGTGTTTAAGAGCTTTTGGGGCCTTTTGCAAGTTATTTCAGGTATAGTTCAGTAACATTATTCAATATTTTTCATATCTAAACATCATAATAAATCTGTAGTATTTCAGGACTCTTTTAGTTGGGTCCCCTGGCAGTTACCTACTACCACTACTAAAAACAACAGCTGTATAAAACTCACCTCCATCGTCAGGCAGCTCAAAATCAGAGGAGGAGTGGAAAGTATCGCCTGCAAAACATCGTCAAAGCAGCAGTTAGAAATTGTGCAACGGCCAAAAGGTTAAAAGGGAATATAGTCAAAAACGAATTCAACATTAAATCAAACTGTGTTTATTCTCCCTGTCATCAGTGAGGAGAATCACAAGTAAACCAGGAGACTTACAGTTCGTTTTGCTTATCCACTGCCTGAGAATTGTGTACCTTTCTCCTTCCTACTGTAAGAGTGAAACTGTATGATGTAAATGTAATTACATGTATTAGTTATGACCACTAGTTGGCGCTGTTCAGAGCATCTGGGGGTGTGAGGAAAAAGGAGAGGGGGGAGAAGAAGGGAACTGGGCGGTTCAGTTGGAATGTGGAGTTGGACTAAAGTTATGAGTAAAACCCAGAACGTCTTAGACTGATTTATTCCTGCTCATACACCCACGACGCTTACACTACTGTTGCCTCATAAAGAAATGCACAAATCACTTATACATTGTCATATTCATGTAATGTGTTTATGTAACTTTGTAAATGTTGTTCATTCTGTACACATGACATCTATTGCTTCTGTCCATCCGGGGAGAGGGATCCTCCTCTGTTGCTCTCCTGAAGGTTTCTTCCCTTTTTTCCCTGTCAAAGGTTATTTTTGGGGAGTTTTTCCTGATTCGATGTGAGGTCCTGGGACAGGGATGTCGTATGTGTACAGATTGTAAAGCCCTCTGAGGCAAATTTGTAATTTGTGATATTGGGCTATACAAAATAAACTGAATTGAATTGAATTGAACTTGTCACACTTTAGATAAAAGTGGATGTTGAATAAAAGCTGTATGTAAGACTTTATTAGTTAAGTCTACGCTATGTATTGAATCTCACAGCCCCTTGTGACAAAGAACTGAAGCCATTATCTTCGCTCTTTTCAAAGCCACAAGACTCGATTTGACAATAACAGTCATTGTATCTTGCAGAACGCGGAGCTGCGGTTCTACTGTTAGTTTGTGTTACTTTGGGACTTCTGTGATTTAAAAGGCTAGGGTTCGGAATCGGATACACCAAAAACATTAGCTCCCGCCTGTTTCTCTAAACTGTGGGTGTGCGACCGCCATCTACTGTGTGTTGTATGCCGATTATGGAGAATTACCGTATTTTACGCACTTAAAAGTGCACTTAAAAGTGCACTTAAAAGAGCACTTAAAAGAGCACTTAAAAGCCTTTAATTTTCTCAAAAAATGAGAGTGCGCCTTATTTATGAATTAATTCTGGTTGTGCTTACTGACCTCGAAGCGATTTTGTGTGGTACACGGCGCTCTGTCAAAATGTTTTAGTACGACTTTGGTAAACTACAAAGCCGCACCGCTTGCAGCATTATGGTGCATTCACACCAAACGCGTTGCAAATATTCACAACGCTTTACTTGCGTCAGTTTATTCGCCAGTCAAGTCGTGTTCATTTGTGTCTTTCGCAACCAGTTGCGAAAGGGGGGCGTGGCTTGTCTCGGTAAAAACAGTTATAATTTCCTTCATCCACCACGGTCGAAATAACCACTAGTTCTGCTTTATACTTGTTGTGGACATCCCATAAACATCGGAACATCTAACGCCCTGGTGTTTGGGTTCATAACATCACCCGTAGGCTCACACAGCTCGGGGAGTTTCACCGACTCCGCCTCGATAACTTCCGCTTCCAGCGCTACCAGAGAAGCAGCAGCCCAACGGGCGGAGCATCTCAACGCTGATTGGCTGGCGAGTTGCGAAACTTTTGCAACTCGCGTTGGAAGTTGAAATATTTCAACTCTGGCGAAACTTCGAAACGCGTCTATCGCAACGTTCGGCGAATTTCAACCAAACGCGTCTGTGCGTTGACTTTACATGGGATCCAGACGCACGAGGTGTGAACGCCCCTTTACGGCTACCGTAGTCAGGAGCGTCGCGGAGTAATACATACTGTGCTTCGCCATAATATTACAGTGTGTGTGTATAAGGACCCCAAAATGGCACCTGTCAAGAGACACGCTTACAACGCGGACTTCAAACTCAAGGCTATCAGTCACGCAGTAGAACATGGGAATAGAGCCGCTGCGAGAGAATTCAACATTAATGAATCAATGGTACGTAAGTGGAGGAAGCAAGAAGATGACCTGTGCCAAGTAAAGAAGACCACACAGAGTTACGCCAACGTTTGATTTAGCGGTATCAGACTGTTTTTTCTTACGTGTTACAACTGAACAAGGTTGGGAGTTATTGTGAATACGCTGATTAACGTTTGAACAATATTGAGTTATTGTGAACATGTTTAATAAAGTTTGACTGACTGACTGTTTTGTTTCACTTAATGTGCCTTATAGTCGGGTGCGCTTTATATATGAAAAAAGATCGAAAATAGACCATTCATTGACAGTGCGCCTTATAATCAATAGTGCGGAAAATACGGTACTTCATACAAACCCACCAAAAGAAAATCTGTGCTATCCCTTTAAAACAGGCACTACAAACGTTCATAACACACACATTCTGACCTCACTTACATTTTAGCTCTCTAGCAGCCACCTTGGTACATGATGTTACCATATTGGGTGTCTTTTCACATTAGTGGACACAATTTCCTGTGGTTTGTTATTGTCCAGCTCTACTCACCAAGTTCTTTCTCTGGTGAGGAGAGAGGAGAAAGGTCGTAGGGGGCTCCTCCAGGAATAGAGTGGGAACTGTCCGTTAAGCTGAGGTAGGAGTAGGAGGCCGTAGTGGTGGGTGGCCCTTTACTGTAAAGCTTGGAAAGGTCTTCGTCTTCGCCAAAGTCCAGATCGCTGTCACCGCCTGAGAACCGACAAAAGGACACTAGTTAGTTCATTTGAAACATTTGATTCAACTGAAAGGATGTTTTTGCTATTTAGCCATCTCTGCTCTTTCCTTAATTCTGTATGTTTTTTTGTAAGACCTTCATGTTGTTTTTGTTTATTTTTTTAACCAACACAGCAATTTCATCTGAGCGTGTCATGGTTTCATCTACAGGATTGGTATAAAGGCAGATTGATTGATTTTATCAGCTAATAATACTGTGTCTTCTGACTGAGCTGGTGTGCGTGGAGCAAACAAGCAATGTCGTGCTGTTAAAATCTCATTAGCACTGTTGAACCACAAACACACAAAACAACAAAAGAAAAGAATCAGCCTCTCTCTGCCGCTGAAATGGAACTTCTTCAGGCCCAGAGTCAATTAACTCCGATGGGAGACGGGAACACAGATTATGAACAATTCTTTCGCTCAATCGTCCCCAAAGTAAATATTCATATCACAAGCCATTCATCTTATCAAACATTCGGACAATAAATTCAAATTTTTCAAAACACACAAATCAGAAGAAAATGTTTTTCTCAGTCTCAACTACAAACTCTTGTAAGATCTAACAATTAATGGTCTTGATCGCACTATGCAACGCATTTTCAGAATGCTAACTATAACTATATTTTTTTCAACTATTTCAGGGGGAAAATCTGTCTAATGCTTCATTCTACTATGCATCGAGGCTCTTCCAGTTCACAAATTAACTGATAAAAATAGGTTCCACAGACAAAGCTTTCTTGGCCTGCATCTCCTCACCTCCTCGAGGGCTCATCATTAGTATCTTATTGACCATCCTCTCCACGGGGCCCAGGTTCTTCTTCCGCACGTTGCTGCCGTTGGGGCCCCGGAGGGCGATGGCACGTCGCTTCCCGTCACATTTGAGATCCGCCCATTTCTTCATGATCTGACGCACCTGTGAGAAATTGAAACCTCCGTTAAAAAGGTCTTCCACGGTGACACAGTATTTTACACTGATACATCGACTTCATGTAGGAGCCTGCTGCTACTACAACCTCCACTGAGGCTTCAAACTATAAAACAATAAATAATTAAAATCAAACAATCTAAGACGCTAGGATCAGTCCTTGGTTGAGTTAACATATTCAACTAATTTTCCATCTCTAAAAAAATAATAAATAAATGATGTCTGAGAATATACCTTACATTTAAATAGACAAAAAGAATAAGAAATAGCATGTGAATTATCACCAACATGACTAAAGATAGACAATAACAAACCTCTCTGTGATTCTCTCCCAGACTGTTGATCTGATTGGTGATTTCAGCCCAGGTCTGTTTCTTGGCTTCAGCCGACACCCCTTGGTTGAACTTCCCTACAGGGAGAAACATCGTCAGTCCTGGTACTCTTAAACAATTCTATGCAAGGGTGCTGGTGCTCACTCTGCTGGTAAACGTTTTACATGCACTGATAATCGTGTGTCTGCAAACTGTGAGCAGTTTGTTGATGTGGATATGGACTTGTCGAACTAAACAACGCAGATTAACATTAACGTCACGCTGTAAGTCGGTGTGTAAACAACCAGAGAAAAGGTTATTATTAGTTAACCAAATGATTAAAAGGGGCCATATAGTCTATTCAGAGCATTAATATAGCAGGCGTCGCCGTGTTGAGAGCCATTGAGATGCAATTGAAATGCTCTCAAACTTGCATTGTGCACTTTAATTAAATAATCAGAAAATAGTTAGTCCGTTAGTTTCAGGCTTACTGTACACAGTACATTATCTGACAATAAAAGCATAGCCAGTTAACTAATGCTTTCAAGCATACCTGCAATATATGACTTGGTTAAGGAGGCAAATAATATATCTGCTTAACTAGGAATCATTTTGTTCCTGCAGGGGCCGGTAATGTTGACGGCGCATTGTGTCCATTGTAGGTCAGACTATTGAGCTTGGTTGAAACCAGCAGCATAGGGGCAGCAATAAAACAATCAACATCTCTGTTGTTCTCCAAGGTGGATGATACTGGCGTATCCTGTGAGTAAACCGCTTTCTACAAGCTCAACCCCAATTATCCAGCCAAACTAAATGAGTCAAGACAATCTCCTCCCTAAGTCAAAACACACACACACACACACCCCTTCGTACTCACTGAGGATGATGTATCTGTTCATCTTCACTGCCTCCAGCAGCAGTTTGACCTCATTGAAGGAGAACCTCGGTTTGAGCCTCGACCCTCGTACTCCTCCCACCTTCGACTCTTCCTCGTCCTCACGCCAAGAGGCTGACATGGCTCCACCTTTGCCTCGTCCACTTCTTCTTCTTCTTCTCCTTCTCCTTCTTCACCTCCTCCTCCGACGGCCTACTACAACTCAGTTTGTAACCAACTCCAAATTACAGGACTGCTTGGTCCTGATCTACCTGCCAGTCTGGACTGAAGACACCTGTCGGACTGCACAGGGCCTGCAACGAGTGAGCGATTGAGGGGAGGGAGGAAAAAGATAATACAGAGGGGGAGAATGCAAGACAAAGAAAAACCCAATGTTAAAAGACGAACTGAGCAACAGAAATAAGAGCTCTGATTCTCGAACACACCATACCAAATGTTTCACTCCAGTTAGACAAACTCAGCACCAGCATTATTTTACTGCAGTGCTTTTTACTTTAAATATAAGTTTATACATATTATGCAAGACAATAATGTATACTATACTAAGTAGGGGTGTCTCGCTCAGGCATATTGTATGGCCGGACCGAGTCATTTCATTGAGTATCTGCTGATAATGAGACCCGGTTCTGATTCTTCTATTTTCCTCGATAATACAGCTGTACAGTGCTCACTTCACGTAGCCTCCATTCAAGTTATTAAAATCATTCCATTGTATGTTCTTGACAATTGCATAGCTCTGTGAGAAAAAAAGGCTGTTCCTTAAGGGGTTTTTTTTCTATAAAAAAAAAAAAAAAAAAAAAGAAATAACCCCTCTGTGTAATCTTATTGGTCTTGAGTGAATTGTTGGTTGCTTCAGTGCAACCTTTGCCTGAGTCAGCAGGTCCTGTTTCAGAAGGCCGGTTTGTTAATAAATTAACACAATAAAGCTGCACTTACATTTCCTAAACGAATGACAAAGGGGTGATACTGTGTGCTGGGCTGTAGCCAACATTACATGCTCAATACATTTTTTGTTCAGCTTTAATCTGACGGGGACTAAACCCAGGGCCCAGCAGCTGAAGATGATTTTAAACATAGTAGAAGAAGACAAATATGTAGATTAAAGACTTATACATTGTAAGATCCCAATCTGGTCCAGTAATAATCTGTTTGGCGATTTAAAGGTTAAAATACAGCAGATGTTTTATCGTACATCTACTTGGATCTCGGATTCAATGACCTTTATTACGACAACAATGAAAAGAAAGTGGCCTGCAACTGAAAACTCAAAAAAAAAACGGACACCTGGCCCTTTAGGAGTAAAAAAACGTTTGGAAAATAGTAAACTTTAAACGTGCTTTTTGGTGACACATTCTGGAAATGACATATTGCGCCTGTACTCTCAAACTTAAGATTTCTTTTTAATAATTTGTCTTATATGATGCTTTACCAAAGGAAGAAATACAAATAATGCATGATTACTGTATTATTAATTATTGCTGAACTGAGCGATTACCAGTGAAATGAAAAAGCTCATCTATAAACACAGGGACTTTAAATATTGAAATAAAAAATACAACACAGTGGTTTCTGCCCAGTGGATCATATTGTCCGACACTTGGTGGCAGTATAAAACTGTATCCAAGTGCAGAATTGTGAGACATAAGTCTATTTTATCCTTCTTTCTTATCAAGATAAATAAAAGCATGTTTCAAAGCCATGATTGCACGACTGGTCAATAACAAACAGTGTGATAAAAGCAGATAGCGGGTGCACTTGTTCAGCCACACTTTGACTCCAGTCAGCTAATTTAATGGGTTCATAAAGTCACAACCTCAAAAAGTATTTCTCCAGATTTTATCAAACGTATGAAACATAAGTTTTTTTATCTTCCTGTCAAGACCTGTATGTTCTTGACAGATAAGAGTACCACTGATGAAGAAAGGGGAAATAGGGCCATACATATGGAGATTACAGACTTACTGCTTGATATCTTTATAGCTGAGTCACAGCTATGCACTCATGCTCCAATAGAAGCAGTAACACACTCTGTGCACCAATGTCTCCCAAGTCCCAACATCTAATCCCCACACCAACATTGTAGTATCGCAAGGTCTCCATTTTTGTTAAACTCAGTTTTAGACAGATCTCTTTGTTTTACTTCAAGGCCGGCCCAGACTTTAATATGTTCCTGTGCCTCGATCTTGTATCTATTTTGTACTTGTGATTGAACGAGTCCCCGGGCGTCAATACATCCCAGTTATGTGCAGCTCCGCTGCTTTTTATAGGTCGACTTTTGCCATTATTTGTTCTATTTCCTAGTTTTAGCTGTGTGGCTTAAAACTTGTCTTGTTCAAATATTGTAGGGCATCAGCAAATGGTTATTTTCATTATTGATTAATCTGCTGATTATTTTCTAGATTAGTTTATGAATTGTTTGGTCTGTAAAATGCCCATCCTAGTTTCTCCGAAGTCCTGTCTTTAAAAGTACTCTTATACAGGACTCAGTCATGACCTGATCTCAGTTTGGGTGGTCTTGAATACGACGTTGTGAAAACAATAAAATTACCACAGTGGAAATCATAAATCACGAGGAAACAGAAGTAAGATTGTTTTCACGGGCATGTCCCTACACCACCTCCTTCTGGTTGGATTATATATTTAAAAAATACCTGAGTGAAGAATTACACTCAAGGATGAGTAATGTTTTATTGTTTGGTGAGAAGCGTTGTCAAGCTCTCACATTAATGCAACGTTACGCCACTCATGCGGCAGTGTGGCGTTAATACATGAAGTCAACGTGAACACGGTATGAACGAGTCAACAACTACTGAGGAGAACCTCTTCATATGAGGATGTAAACTACCACTGCGTTTGCTCAGACCACGTGGCCCGTCTGAGCTAATCAGCGTTGAGCTCCTCGGGTCTTTGTCAAGCTCGTGCCTGCTTCTCCCCCTGCCTCTCGTGCCTAGCGGCTCGCGCAAGGAGCAGCCCCGACAGGCTGTGCCATCTCTAGAGCGCTAACGTTAACGCCGCGTTACGGTACAAAATTAAATAAACGGCGACACGGGATCTGCGCCGGGTTTCGGTAACCATGCGTGTAATGTATCGGTTTTTTAAAAACGCGGTCACAGGGGCGTGTTTTGTTTGTACGCCCGAGTGGCAGCAAAACGTTACACCGCGGTCGAGCTCGAAATGTCCGCCTCGCTCCGGTTCTACGCTCTTTTTTTCGCATCGTAGCTAACACCGTTTCGCGCTTTGAACCAGGACGAAGCAAGCGCGCGGTCTGTTATTGCGAACCACTCGCGCCGTGCGGTGGTTAAAAACCGCTTAATATATTGAACATAATTACCAGGAAAATGGCGTTGTTCTCTCCCTCCCCTCCTTTCTCCGTCGGTTCTCCCGAAAGTTCGGAGTGTCGAGAGAACAACCGAACTGCGCAGACTCCGAACATTTTTTCTTCTCTCCCTTGAACGCGCAACATTTTTGCAGCTCGCTGCGCGCCCCCAGCTGCCCCAGATACAGCCTGCACCAATCACTAACAATCTCGATGGAATGTACCACAATACGCACAAATTGTGCGCAAGGAACGTTAATGTTCGTATTTCGTGAGAAACTGATGATCAAACACCCTCACGATGCCGACAATTCCCACAGACCACCCCCTACTCTCAATGCAATCAATTAGACCACAGCCAGGTCACGTTTTTATTCATAAACTATTAATTTTAGCATTCAATCACTGCGCTCTAGTTGCGCCATTGAACGAAGTAGTCTTAAACCAGCTTTGTGACAAGCATGGATGGTTGCATAGGTCAAAAAAGGTCAACTTGATTGTACTAATATATTAATAATAACCACATAATTGAGCATTAGTATCTTAATCCCAGGTTTAGGCCACGCAACCACACCACAATGTAGGTCAAGACCGGATGTTACTGAACGACACTTCCATAGCAGCTCATGAAACAATGTGAAACCGTGGAATTGGTTTTAATGAAACACACACGCACACACACGCACGCACACAACAAACACAAAACAGTAGCGTTTCACTTTGAGGGCACGCTGTGATTTACACAAGGTTTTGGTGGTTGCAGAAGCAAAAGCCCCGATGAGCTTGGATTCCCTTTCACGGGTTGGAACCAGATTAGAAAGACGACACCAATTCATCGTCATTTCACCACCATTTTAAATCGCGCATGGAGCAGGAAGAAGATGGAGAGGCCCAGAGAGAGTAGCAGGTTCCGCGTTCGTCCGCTTGGTGTCGCCAGAGATCTTCCTCTGGGGGCAAATGCGTGTTTCTTTCCTCTGGGCAATACCCGGCAGCGCCTGCCGAGGGCGCCATCACGCACGTGTTTCACCCTCGATGGAGCGTTTCAGAATAGAAAGAGGGGGTGGGGGAAGAGGAAGTGACTAAACAGAAGGGGGAGGGGGTTCTTTTTTTTATTTCTGGAAATTTGGACATATATTCTGCACACATGGTGATTATCTGCCTGGTGGAAGTTAAGACGCATGGCAGAGCCGCTCTTCGCAGGGTTGTTTCCCACATGTTCACCCGTTGTGGTATCAGTTCTCGATTTGACTTTGACTTCTGCTCTCTGCTGCTGCCGGTGGTGATGGTGCCGTTGCAGTGACCTAGTTTCCCCTACAGGCACCATTAAAGCTTCCCCTGAATAGAGTTATAATAATCCTGTGACACGTAAAAGAATGATGTCGTATCAGTATCAGACTCCTTATCACGATGAGAGTAAATAGAAACACGAGATACACCTCACTACTGAGAATCAGTCCCGGTAGGAATACCACAGCAATAACGTCACACGAGACGAAAGAAAACAAAAAAAAACACCTAGAGTAGAGCATGATGGCAGCAACGCTTTGGCAAAGCATGCAGAGAAGGAAGCTAATTTCAAGTCGGGTGAATTGGTAGAAAAAGAGTGAAATAAAATAGCGCGCCCTCTATCGTTTGATGAGGTTGTTGGCTTTCTGGTTGGCGGCGTCGATGCGGGACACGTTGAGAATGGCCTGCAGAGAAGAGAGAAAGAGAAAAAAACAGGAAATGTGAATGAGAAAGCGAGTGACGTAACCACTAGAGCTCTTTCTCTCAAAGTTCAGGTTGGCTTTATTGCATCGACTTGTCAAATGCGCTCTTCCCAAAGCAGGCTGTGCAAGAGAGGAAAAATAGGAAAATAAAACAATGGTAAAATATTGTAAAATATAAGCATCAAAATAGAAAAAAAGTATTACGAAGAATTATTTTTTTACGATTTGTATGCATCTCCTGAAGCAAGCCCACTAAAACAGGAGAGTCTCTTTTCAGTATATGTAGTGTTACGTGAAAACTGAAACAGAGAAGCACATCAGGGCCTGAGGTTGCTGATGTGGACATGAAGAAGGCCCGTGGGGGCATCTAAAGGGAGAGTCCAACAGTGTTCGTGTCTGGGTTTTCCAGAGTGGTTCCCACTCACTTAGTGAAAAGCAGTGGCAAAGTAATGTAATCAGGTTATGAATAATGTAAACGCCAGAGCTGAGTCACTGTCAACTGTGTGACGTTTGGAGATAAATTAACAGGGTCATTTCTTTCACTTTGGTTGTATGTCGGCCATAGTACTGAGGTCTGTGGGGTAAAACAACAGATTCTGTCCATCTTGTGGATCCAAAGAGAGCAAGATCACGGCTTTGGTTCACCACCAGAAAAGGTTTTCAGACTTGGAGGAGGGCATCCTGTACGTGAGAGAAGCAGCACCCGAGTAGTCAGGGACTAATGATGCTGTCATGCTAACTAGAGGGCGAGTCCTCTCCGCCTGGAGAGGGACGAGTGTAGTGAGGAAATGTGTTCCCCCGGTCGGTAGGAGTGGTCCTTGATTGCGGTCTGCAGGATCAGGCAGGAGCTTAGTTTCAAACCCTTTCCTGTTTGATGTTTGTATTGTCTTTGTACCATTATTTGGTCAAATATATTTGAGTAACTTGACACCCTGCAGTGGCTCAGTGAGAGGCAACGCTGGTGGTTAAGGGGGCCCCCTCTGGCTCCCCCGGTCGGTAGGAGTAGTCCTTGATTGCTTTATTTATTCTGCTTTATTATGTTCAGAATATTAAATACAGATCCTGCATTGCTCCGAATCACATAATATGGAGAACCTCGAAGGTTGAAGTAAAACAGCCCTTTCAGACTACATGTATGTTTATGTAGTCAGAAAGGGATATATAATATGATTTTCCCACCACGTCACCTGACTACATTTATACTTATATATATATATATGTATTATATATATATATAAATGTAGTCAGGCAATCTTTTTAGAGGGGCTTGGGAACACTTTCACGTTAACACAGTACTTAGACCAACATTTGAATGTTTAGACATTTTAGACATACATAAGGAACACCACTAAGAAACTAAGATACAACAAACCTCCCTTTAATGGTATTTGGTGACCTGTTCCGTCAGATTTACCAAATTGGTAGTAACTTTGTAGTCAGTGATATATGCAGGTTAGGCGATATGGAGACCGTAAATTGGTGAAAGGTATTATAAATATATATATTTAATTGAATGTGAAAGTGAATATTGTCTATCTCTGCGTTAAGCTGCAAGCCTGCACAGGCAAGCATGACTATTTTTGATGTTTTCTAATTCAGTTTATTAAGACTCATTGTCTCGGTGCTGATTCTCATCTGATTGGGTTATATATTTGTTTCAGAACTTCTGTCTGCAAAGGGACATGTTCCCCTGGTTGATCATTTAAGATGTGAAGTGAAAATAATTCTGCTAATACGTACCAATTCTGCTTGGCTTATTTATTTGTGGCCCAACTGTGATGTTTGGTGACACTTTGTGAAACCAGCTCAGTGCGGTTAATGTGGCAGCAGTACCTTTCCCTGGATGCGTTCGATCTGGACGTTCTGCGTGTCGATCTCGTTGCCCATGTCCAGGGCCATGCTCTTCAGATTCCCGATGATGCTGCCGACATGAGCCAGGTTCTCCTCCATCTCATCCTCCCGGGCATCATTAGTCACCCTGAGATAGAGCAGAGTAAAGAGTGTGTGTGTGTGTGTGTGTGTGTGTGTGTGTGTGTGTGTGTGTGTGTGTGTGTGTGTGTGTGTGTGTGTGTGTGTGTGTGTGTGTGTGTGTGTGTGTGTGATTATGACCTGTGTTTGGCAGCTGCCTGTATGACTGATGACCGGTGGTATTACATTACATTACACAGCTGCCTCTCCTAACACAACTGACAAGCGACCTACAATAACAGTTCATTAAATGCTCTCTCTCTCTCTCTCTCTCTCTACCTCCGTATGTGTCCTCCGCTCATGATCATTTGCTCCCTCTCATCGAGGACTCGAGACGACGGCGGCTGATTGGACACAACGCCGTCCTGACCGGATCCTCCGCCCCAGACTGCCTTGTACGCCCCGCTCTCCTCAAAGGCCTTCAGCCTGAGAGAGAGAGAGAGAGAGATAGTTAATGTCTTTGTGTCACTCACTTGATGCACAAGAACCACACTGCACCCATACTTGTGTTACAGCTGCAGTACGGACTTTATTGTTTCAATCATTACAAGCTTCAGTGGAAAAGGTGTCTGTCAGGTAATGCATGCGTGGAACCTCTCCAGTGTGGGTACACCATGTGGTCCGTTTGTACAGAAACAAACATGTTGTAAGATGATACCCAAACAGCTGAAAATCAATACAGCAACAAAGCACGCGGGCAACAAAAGAAAGCGAGAGCAGGAATAAAAGGTGTGCTGGGAAAATGTGACACCACCTACTTATCACAGGAGCAGAGGCCACAGCATTTGCCCAGGTCAGTCAGGTTTTTCTCTGCCTCTTTCATATCAGAGTTGATCTGATCCAAGCCCTCCTCTATACGCTCCAACTGCTCTATGAGGGGAGAGGGGTGGGCAGGAGGAGAGGAGGAAAAGGCAGGACAAAGGTAGACACGGAGGAGGAGTGGGAGAGTGGAAGGAGGTGGAAGGGGGCGGGGTGTGAGAGGAGAGGAGAAGAAAGTGGAAGAGGTGTCGGGAGGTAAGCGAAAAGAGAAGGAGAGAGGGGCGGAGGGGAGCGGCAAAATAAAAATCACAAACTATTTCCTGACAGCCCAGCAGCTGAAGTAAAACTAAAAAAACGAGACGCCCCAAACTAAAAAACAAATAAATCCAGACAAATCATAAATAAGGTCACACGCGGGGCAGAGGGCTGTTTGCACACCTGACCTTAGTGCCCAGTTCCATCGTGTTTTATAACTTGAAAAGCAGGGGATACATAATATTTAGATAGATTGTTTATGAAATAATGAACCAATTTTGCATAGTTTGTTGCAATAGTAAGTTAGTGCTTGTATTTAATAAGCATGTCTATGTATTTATAGACGTATTATTTAGTTATTATTTATTCTATTCATATATGCCCAAAGTTTGATTTTAATTACTGAGCAACAAGTTTCACTGTCCTCTTCTCACGTGTCACTACTTCCTTAAACCTCCCTCGAGGGGTAATTATGGGATATAGAAAAGTCTAAAGACGTCATGCAGAAATAACTGAGCACAACATTTTGACAAAAGATGGCTTGGATAGGTGGATGGATGGATGAATGGATGGATGCACGGTTGGATGCATGGATGGATGGATTGATTGATGAATGCATGGATGTATGCATGGTTGGATGCATGGATGGATTAATTGATGAATGGATGGATAGAATGGATGGATGCATGGATTGATGGATGAATAGATGCATGCATGGTTGGATGCATGGGTGGATGAATAGATGGATGGATTGATGAATGGATGCATGGATATTGATTGATGAATGGATGGATGGATTGATTGATGAATCGATGGATGGATGGATGGATAGATTGATGGATGGATGGAGGCATAAATATTTTTTTTCATTGTGGAACAAAATTCCAAATAAAAAAACTAATCAAGCTAATTTAATGGAACTGGGCACCACTGTGATCCTTTTGTTAGGCCACCAGTTGGGTAGAGGTGTGGTTCCAGGAAACCAAGACCTACTTCCTGATTGGCCAGATACACAGACCACAGCACTGGGCCATGTCTGTCAGATTCTTCTCAGCCTCTCTCATGTCCCTGTTGATGGAGTCCATGCCTTCCTCAATACGCTCCAGCTGCTCTGTGAGGAACGGGAGTTGTACGACACTGGGTTTAATGGTCGTAACAACAGTGGAGACAGTATGCTGTCGATGGTTTCAACCGACTTGCCTGATTGGTCAGGGGCACGTTCAGACCGACATGTTTTAGACCATGCTGACAGTGCCAAAGCTCACATTTGAGATGTTCACAGGTTTTTATACAACATGTGAACTAAATAAAAGGTCTCGTGAATCATTTGTTGGACTGACTGGAAAAAGGTTGAGAAGCTAACTTGTCCGTCCGGCAATAATGAATCAATATTGTATGACATTACAGCGCAATAACAACCCATGTTGATCCTTGTTAAACCGGAACTGAAATGCGCGTGTGAACAACTTTGAAGTTCTTGGGCCACAGAACTATTGTAACACAATCAAGCTTGCAGAGATGAGAGTATTAATGGCCTCATAATTTTGAAGCAGCACCGAAATATCGGAGCAAAACTCTCCTCCGTCTTCCATGGGAAACAGAGCTTTGAGAACACAGTGAACATGGCTCATCAAAGGATCATTTAAAGAGGGAACAAACAGAACTGATTACCTCCTTGTTCATCCAGCATAACCACAGCTCTGATCCCAGCATCTTTACTCTGCAGAAAGGAGCACATGAAACCACACGAATACAGAATGTACGTTACTATCGAGCTGTTATGGTCCAGGATTTCTCCTCTTCCAGGCAGCCACAGGTTTCAACCCTGTGAAAATCAGCTCGCAGACACTTGCAGATCGTTAATATATATACGATTGCCGTGTTGTGATGCCGTCTGTCTCAGACGTTCAGGTGACCTGGAATGCAACACCAGTCAGACGTTTTAAAAACACCCTCATCAATGTTATAAACTGTCTATCTGCAGCAAGTTTAAAGGGACTATCTGGATGACAGACAACATGAATAGCAGTAAGGTCATTCTTTTTAAAGGTATTTGGGTATACAGATATACATGTACGTCTGACCATGATGTCATCTTTCCTGCTGTCATCTCGTTTTACACGTGTGGAAGACCAAAATTGCTTTCCAGCAGTTTAAAGTCAATCACATCCCAGATTGTCTAAAGACTTCTCTGGGTGTTTCCTCTTGTGCAAACAACAGTGGAAACACAGAAGACTTGTGTAAAGATGACGCCGCTAACATACTCTTGCTAGTTATGTATTTACTGTACATATATAAAGATAAATGTGTGTGTGTGTGTACCTCCTCAACCAGCTGCATCATCCGCCTTGTGCTCTCCAGGGACTGAAAGACACACAAAATGGATGCTTCAACATACAGTAAACTCAATATACAGTCAAACATGGGATATTTGTCTACGGGCAAGCATATAATTCAGCTTGTATAAAAAAATGAAGTTGGAAAAATTAAATGGATATTCAGTTGGTAAATTAACTCAACAGGTTTATCTATCAAACTTTTGCTTATGTGAAAACCAATTTTAACTGAGGTTATTATTATATATATACATATATGTTTGTATAATGGTTGAATATATTGGGCCCTTGATGGACTGGCGGCCTGTCCAGGGTGTCCCCTGCCTTCGCCCTATGTCAGCTGGGATAGGCTCCAGCGCCCCCGCGACCCTAATGAGGATAAGCGGTATTGAAAATGGATGGATGGATGAATATATTGGCTTCTGTCAGAGAGTACAGAAACCCACTCACTGCTTTGGCCACACCCTCGATCTTGTTCTTGCATATGGCATTGACATTGAGCATTTGGAGGTCTTCCCACAGAAGCCTCTTCTGTCAGACCATTACCTCATAACTTTTGAGTTCATACTCCCGGAGTGTACACCTTCAGTCAAAAGTTTCTACACCAGAAAGACACTAGACTCAATCGCCCCACTGAAGAAAAAGACAGTGAGGCAAAGGAGGTTTGCTCCCTGGTATAACCCTCAGACCTAAAGCAAACTTCACGAAAGCTCGAAAGCATATGGCGTTCCACCAATCTGGAAGAATCACGCTTAGTTTGGCGAGACAGCCTTAAAACATATAAAAAGGCTCTCCGTAATGCCAGAGCAGCCTATTACTCATCAGTAATAGAGAAAAATAAGAACAACCCCAGGTTTCTCTTTAGCACTGTAGCCAGGCTGACAGAGTCACAGCTCTGTGGAGCCGTGTATTCCTATAGACCTCAGTAGTAATGACTTCATGAACTTCTTCAAAGAAAAGATTTTAACTATTAGAGGCAAGATTGATGATCTCTTAACTACTGCCGATCTGTCATCAAGAGGAGTGGCCTTGAAAACGGCTGTATGCCCTGGTGTATATTTGGATGGCTTTTCTCCCATTAACCTAGACCAATTGTCTTCAACGGTTTCTACTTCTAAACTGTCTACCTGTCTCTTAGACCCCATCCCAACGAGGCTGCTTAAAGACATGTTGCCTTTAATTTGCACCTCTCTGTTGGATATTGTTAATGTGTCTTTGCTAACAGGCCATGTACCACATTCCTTCAAATTAGCTGTAATTAAACCTTTCCTGAAAAAGCCCACTCTTAATCCAGAGGTGTTGGCTAATTACAGACCAATCTCTAACCTTCCCTTCCTCTCTAAGATCCTTGAGAAAGTGTCACAAATCAGTTGTGTGACTTTCTACATCAGAATAGTTTATTTGAGGAGTTTCAGTCAGGATTTAGAAAACACCACAGCACAGAGACAGCACTGGTGAAAATTACAAATGACCTCCTAATTGCATCAGATAAAGGACTCATCTCTGTACTGGTATTATTAGACCTTAGTGCTGCGTTCAACACCATTGATCATGACATCCTATTACAGAGACTGGATCAGTCGATTGGCATTTCAGGTACCGCACTAAGTTGGTTTAAATCCTATTTATCAGATCGATCTCAATTTGTATTTGTAAACGATGAAGTTTCAATGACCACCAACGTTAATCACGGAGTTCCACAAGGTTCTGTGCTTGGACCAATTTTATTTAACTTATATATGCTTCCTTTGGGCAACATTATCAGGAAACACGCCATAAACTTTCATTGCTATGCAGATGATATTCAATTATATCTATCGATCAAACCAGAGGAGACCAACCAGCTCGCTAAAATTCAAGAATGTCTTAAAGACATAAAAACATGGATGACCTGCAACTTCCTGATGTTAAACTCAGACAAAACTGAAGTTATTTTACTGGGCCCTGAACACCTCAGAGATCAATTATCTGGTGATGTGGTTTCTGTAGATGGCATTGCCCTGGCATCCAACACCACTGTAAAGAATCTCGATGTTATCTTTGACCGAGACTTGTCCTTTAATTCCCACGTTAAGCAAATCTCAAGGACTGCAATTTTTCATCTACGTAACATTTCAAAAATCAGGCACATCTTGTCCCAAAAAGATGCAGAAAAGCTGGTTCACGCGTTTGTTACTTACAGAGTAGATTACTGCAACTCCTTATTATCAGGCTGCTCTAATAAGTCTCTTAAGTCCCTCCAGTTAATCCAGAATGCTGCAGCTCGTGTACTCACAAAAACTAAGAAAAGAGATCACATTACTCCTGTATTAGCTGCTCTGCACTGGCTCCCTGTAAAATCAAGAATCACATTTAAAATTATTCTCTTCACCTACAAAGCCTTGATTGGTGATGCACCATCATATCTTAAGGAGCTTGTAGTACCATATTGCCCCACTAGAGAGCTGCGCTCACTAAATGCAGGGCTACTTGTGGTTTATAGAGTCCTAAAAAGTAGGATGGGAGCCAGAGCCTTCAGTTATCAAGCTCCTCTTTTATGGAACCAGCTTCCACTTTCAGTCCGGGAGGCAGACACAGTCACCTCATTCAAGAATAGACTTAAGACTTTCCTGTTTGATAGTGCTTATAGTTAGGGCTGAATCAGGTTTGCCCTGGTCAAGCCCCTTGATATGCTGCTATAGGCTTATAGGCTGCTGGGGGATGTTTTAGGATACACTGAGCACCTATCTCCTCTTCTCTCTCTCCTTATGGATGAATTTACATCTCTCCATTGCACCTTAATAACTCTGTTTCCTCCCCGGAGTCGTTGTGACTTCACGTCTCATAGCGGTGTCTGATGCCTGGTGAGCCGGCCTCCCGCGTTGGCCCTGCTGATGCGCCCCGCCCCCCCTCCTCTCTACCTCCTTCTGTTCCATTCATACATTGTCATATTCATGTAATGTGTTTATGTAACTTTGTAAATGCTGTTCATTCTGTACACATGACATCTATTACTTCTGTCCATCCGGGGAGAGGGATCCTCCTCTGTTGCTCTCCTGAAGGTTTCTTCCCTTTTTTTCCCTGTGAAAGGTTATTTTTGGGGAGTTTTTCCTGATCCGATGTGAGGTCCTGGGACAGAGATGTCGTATGTGTACAGATTCTGAGGCAAATTTGTAATTTGTGATATTGGGCTATACAAAATAAACTGAATTGAATTGAATATAGGCATTATATCAACTGCTACTTTGACCTAAACCTTAAGAAAGTCAACACACAGGAGGTTTAATGTACTGTACTCTCACACATGGAACACTCCTCCGCTGTCTTTCCACCCCTTGCTGTGTGCGTGTGTGTGTGTGTGTGTGCGTGCGTGTTTGTATTGTGTAAATATCATATTAATCCCCGGGTTCTTCCCCACCGAGGGGATGACGAGGTGACAAATGGCTTTGACCTACAGTAACCTTTAAACCCTGTGGGGTGTGTCGTGTGTCACTGTTTAGCCACGCCCCACACTGAGTAAATGAGCTCATCCATGCCTAATGTCTCCCCTGCAGACGGTGGCACTGGGAGACCAGTTGTTTCTATGGCAACCAGGTGAGCCAGGTGTCCTTGCAGGGACACTCCCCTCAGACAGAGCAGTGAACAGGTGGTGAGACATCAGCAACACTGATCCCATCTCCTGTGTGTACTGTATTTTTAGATTTATTAAAGTAAATGTAAAGTTTCTGTCCCTCTTCTTGTCACCTTGATTATTTTGGACCTTTGGTCTGGGCGTGGATATAGAAAGTGAGACTCCACAGCGACTCAGCTCAGTAGCTCTAAAGGACAGAGTGAGTAAGACACTCAGAGGCAACACCATGTTCCCAATAACTCTCATGGATTGAAAACAATCTGTAAAAGGGTCATGGCTTCTAAGAAGAAAACACGGACAATCAAAAATCAAAAGGTAGCCACGCCCGAAACCTAACCCTGATTTATTGACTATGTTGGTTTAAATGGGAACAATTATGAATAACCAATTAGTTAGTGGACAAAAAAATGAATGGACAACAACTTTTATAATCAATAATCAATACGTATTTAAGTTGAAATACTAAAGAAAAACCCTCCCGATTCAAGGATTTGCTGCTTTTCTCCCTTTTTTGTCGTAAAATGTATAACTGGGATTTCAAAATATTTGGGAACGTCACCTCAGGCTCTGCAGGGAACACTTTTTAAAAATGATTTCCTGACATTTTGAATACTAAATTGACTAATTGACAGATTATTTCATCATGAAAATAGTCTTCTCAATAAAGTTATCTTCAGTATGATGTCACTGGGGAGTGGGCATGGGATTGGCTCAGGGCTAGAGGAGCTGAACAATTATTATTACAATTATTATTATTATTATTTAATTATTCTAAATGGGGAAATCCATCTTGTAAAACGATGTTCTCAATATTCAATAAAGCAATTACTTATAGCGGAGGGAGGGCTTCCAGATAATAATATCTCTTCCTCACCTCATCCGTGACCTGATTTGCTGTCCTTTGCAGCTCCTGCTGCTTTGTCCGTATGGGCGGGTCTGACGCCATGTTGGGTGTCTGTACGTCCATGTGTGTGTATGTGTGTCTGTGTGTGTGTGTCTGTGTGTGTGTGTGTTCAGTCCCAGTCCCAGGTGACCAGATTAGGCTGCATCAGGTGGTTTTGGCACCTGGAGAGCAGAGTGACACCATGATTATTTATAATTACTGACAACAGAATCGACCAGAGATGAGCTGCCAGACAGACAAGGTTCTCATCTACATAAAAATAGTTCATTTAGACGTCCTTTATTTCAGAAGGAGAATCCACTCGCTGCTGCTTTGTGAGTGTGCATATCAAAAAACACGAAACAACGTTTGAACTGTTGATCAGGTGTACCTGCGTCCAAATTCCATTTTCCATTTGAAGGCCTATAGATTTGTTTTCCCATATGGTGGCACCATGCATGCTGCACTTGAATGCAGCATTCCCAATGAGAGGGATTTCATTACCACGGATTTATGCATTCAACCTACAACAAAGATCCCGATTTTCAAGCTCAGACTCAGAGAGAAAAAGTACAGTATTCATTTATAAATTCTTCCTGTGATTAACAAAAATATTTTATATTCAATGCACCACATTACATTTGAATATAATCAATCTCATCTTCCCTTGTGATTTTACTTATTGGGATGAATAAATATTACTTGGGATCACAAAGTTATTTGTGACTCAGCTATTACTTCCTTGAAATGAAAACAAACACTATTTAGCGCTCTCGTAGCTGCAGGGTGACAGTGCCAATCATTGTCGGCTAGGAGCTGGTTCTCCTGACAACCAACCAGTTACCACCAGGCAAGCCAGTTAGTTAGATAGCTGGGAGCCAGTAACATATAACAGCAGACCTGAAACTGCCCATCTCGATCCATCTTCGTTCACTTTGAGCAACAAAAAGCTCTTACATTTATGTTTGAAGAGCTGCTAATCTGATATTTTCAGATTTTAAAGCTCTTGTTTGTTTTCAGAGATCTCTTGAAACTGGATATCTGCGAGATCCATTCCCTTGTTAGTTCAACAACATTTTCAGAATAAAACAAACTTCTGGTTTTGAAGTCTGACTTAAGTTATCCAGATGCAGTAAAAACAGATTCCTCCTACAAGGAAGAGTTGACTTGGCCGTGTTCAATGGCCTCTTTGTACGTATGTTGCAAATGAATAATCCTGCAACGACACTCCTCATTTTCCTGGACATGTAGGGTATGGTCCAGGACTAATTCATGACATTGAGTTGCTTTTTTGTTTACAGTCTGGTTGATAAAGAGTTATTAAAAGCACGGTTGGCTCCCGAACCTATACAGTATAAAAGATGAATCCCTTCTCTCCAAACAGAAGATCAGACATCCCCACAATGTGAGCATCCAATCAGGTGCTGGATGAAAACAGAGCCCCTGTGCCCACTGCAGCTCCTCCGCACACCCAACATTGTGTTATAAAGCTGTAATTAGGCCTAACCGCTCATCACCACCTGCTGCAATAAAGAAAGGGAAGGAGGGGCAGCGGCGAAGGAGAGAAAAGAAGAAAGACTCTTGATGTTCTTTGGTGCGAACTGGAATCACACAAAATCAGAGACGGGATTTTAACCAAAAAATATATGGATTGTTATGAATACATTATTCTAAAGAGGCACAAAGCAATGAGACATATCCATCCATCTCGTGCCCAAAGGTATTCAATTAATATCATGACATTTGATGCATGCTGAAAATGTGTGGTGTTTTTCTGGCTGACAGTTTAACTCATCACTTAATCAAAAGCACTAATGAAGACACTTGCAGACTTTCCTTCAGCCCAAAAACATTCAAGTGCATTTGACACAGTCCAGATCTTTGATCTCTACTTCTAAGGCAGCAATTTACTCCAGTTAGGTCACGAGTTCCGGGTGTAATAAGTGTAAAAGTTGACTTGAATGTATCTAATAATCAGTCATGATACAACGTGCATGCGTTCAAAGAAACAACATCCAAATTGATCTTCGTCCTTCTGCAAATTTTTACGGATTCGGACAGAGGTTTTGCATTTCTGTGAATAACAACAACAACAGTGGAGAAATTAAGCAATGTGCGATTCACAAGGCCTGATTGTTTTAGGCTCAGACAGTCATACCCCCAGCTCCTGCTTCTTCTTGGATGCAGGCTTATGATCTGGCACCTGGTCTCTGTGTTTTTATCGAGGCTGACGCCCCCGAAACGTCCCGAACGCAGGAAGAAAGTCCAGGGTCTCTGCAGAGACAGCACCACACACACAAGTGGTTCTATACTTCTATACATTGTTATTTAGGAAAATCCTGCACTTTGGGCTAAAAAAAATGCTCCCACACATCCTGGTTACAGTGGAATAACATATTAAGTACTCTACAAGCAATAAGCTCTTGCAGTTATTACATTGGCCAACGCAGTGCATCACCAGATGACGTCACACTGAACTGCCCCAAAAGTTAAGACTGTCACAGTTTTCTTTGTGCGGCACAATCCACCGAAATTCAATCAAAATCGCGACGTGGTCGATATGAGCATCCGACCAATGAGACGACAGCTGACTTTGAAAGGAGTTGATCTTCCATAAGCGCCCGTTAAACCACCACGGTCTGGACGGGCAGTCAGAGGGCTCGGCCTGTTTGAGAGGCGGCCGATGGTAGATATTGAAGCCTTCCTGCCACCTGGTGCCCTATGTGACGTCACCGTACGCGTCACACACCCCTTTCTGCTCCACAGCATACACCATACTGCTCATCATGTGTAGATACAACCAGTTCAAGTCTCTAAACTGGCGCATGGCCAAACTACGGCCAGCGGGCCAACAGCAGCCGTAGTGGTCATCTAAAAATGATATAGAACATGGCTTGATTTCTAATGAATTGCACTGTCTGCACATTGACCATCACTAGATTGATACATCATCATGTAAGGATTACAGATTTACATATTACATTTGTATCATAATCTTTTAAGCGTAGGCGTTAGACCATGAACAGAAATCACAGTGGCATCTTCTTCCTCTTTTATCTTTACTTATTCACGCGTCACATCACAGTATTTTAATTGGGCGCCTATATGACATGCGGTGCATCATTATTTTAATTCAATTTAAGAGCAGCAGATGCAGAAATACTTTAAATGCACACCTAAAGTCTATGGGGCACATGCACCATTAACAACTGTAACAGTAATGTTTAGCAAATGATTGACATGGTGGTTTTCTGGTTGAGAGTCAGTTTGTCTGGCACTGGTTGAAAACTACACAGTTATTGTTTGACACGTGACATATTCTCCACAGTCACATCTAATATCTACATTTAAATTGCATACACATTCGAAGGTAATTACACTGCAAGTCATCTTGTTCATTTTTCAAAATAAGAAATGCAGGTTGAATTAAAGGCAGAGACACAGCGATGACTGGTGGGAGTTGATGAGCGATGCATTTGGTATTGATCTTTAAAAAGAAAAAAGAAAAAGAGCCAAAATTCTTCACATATCCGAGTAACAGGTCGATCTGTTCCTCTGCGATGCTCCACGATCCCGGTTCACACCGAGACACGCAGCTGCTGGACCGTGGGCTATTTTACACTTCATTGATGCTGATTGGTTAATGAACTACTGCGGATCCCTTGGCTTTGCATGGCGGTGCGAGTTATTATATATATATGGAATGAAAAGTTGTTTACTTCATATCGTTCCTTTAAATCCTCAAACTACATTTCAACGCTTCGCTGCGTCTTTTTTAATGTCCACGTTGTTATCGAGTTGAAGTGAACGGAAACCACGGCAGGCGGTGTTACTTTAACGATGCCTTCATATCCACATGAATAAATATATTGATCTGTTCTTTGAGTAAAGTCTGCTCAGATGGAGAAACAGCCTCCTACCTTTCATATGCTCTCCTTCGGATTCTCTCGTGACTTTTCTTCCAGATTGTCCGAATTCAAACATCCGCAACCTGTTGTTCCTCCTATTGTTTTCCCTCCTCAGCATCCCCTCTCCTCTGCACCGCCCCCACCACCCCACACCGGCCGGCCCCGCCCCTCACCAAACACACCACATCAAAGTGTGATAACGGGGAATTTAAAAAAAGTACGCACCGCATCGAAAGGTTATATACAGACCTAAATAAACCATGACCATAACACATTAAGAAGTCTGGGTTGTAAAGATTAATAAAGATATTGTAGCCGATCAGTGGGATTGATGAGGATTGATGATTAGTCACCTTTGAATCTGACATCCATCTTCATATTATATTATGTCAGGAGACATCTTTCATCTCAATGAAGCTTTCCTGGTTAAATAAGTTAGATCAAATGTTCATGGAATATATACATCCCATGAACATTTGATATAACTTCACCTTTATATATATATATATAAATAAATAAATAACGGTATATATATATATACGCACACAGACACATACATATATACAACCAGTCTCCCATGTGGACATCCACAACTAACTAACTAAAGCTGCCACCTGCTGCCAACTTTATGGAAGTTTTTTTCCCCCCCAATTATTTTATTTTTTACCTGGAGGATCCTTTCTGCCACATTGAAAGTAAAACATCGGAAGTTCCCTTTTTTGTTTAAAATGAACAGAACAAATATATTTAAAAAAAAAAGATTCCTGTGTAGAGACACACATCACCCAGAAGAACTTGTCACACTCACAAACTAGCCGAGCAAACACTTCATTGTCAGTTGTGTCACTTTATTCGCTTTCTGATTCTAAAAAATCAAGATCTTTGAAACTTTGCCCTAAAAATGTGAAACAAAGGCATCTGTAACTTTTTGTTTGATTTGATTCTTCCCCTTCGCTTTAGCTCCAACGCTGACATTGTGGTCCCATTACCGTGATGACGAAGGGGGGGGGGGGCATTCAAACACTATTGCACATCCACAAGCACACACATACACACACACACACACACGTGTCACACACACACACACACACACCCCTCAGGCTCGGGTGCCACCCTGCCAGACAATGGTAGGAATGTAATGAGAGGGAGCGAGGGATGAGATGAAAGAGGAGAAGAAGGTGTTTTTGTTGCGGGGCAGCTTCCCTCCATCGCTTCATGAGTACATCGTCAGCTGAAGCCACTAAGAGAAAGAAACAGACACGGGGTTAAGGTCAGAGCAGCTGTGCAAGGTCAAGTATATTATAATATATATATTATCTGACCACCAGAGGTTTTTCACTCATCAATGGGCAAAAAGCAACGTATTTAGCTCCTTTAGTAAAAGTACTAATTACACACTGTGAAAATACCCCACTACAAAGTAAAAGTTCTGCATTCAAAACTTAACTGAAATAAAAGTAAAATGAAGTTAAAGTAGTTAAAGTAAAAGGTACTGTGCAGTAAAATGTTCCCTGTCAGTGTTTCTGGATTAATATCAGTGTGTGATGCATTTCACCTGTTTTTAACAACTGTGCTGTGTGGTTATACTAGCATTATTATGAGAAGTACATTAGTCAATTTGATCCTAATTTGTATTTAGTGGGTTTTTTTCTTCTACCTTTTGACTGCACTAACATTTCCCTTGGGATGGATAAAGTTGTATCAGATCTTAATTTATGTTGATTGACTGAAAGAAAAGAAGAGTGGCGTGAGCTCGTTACCTCCTTGATGTCCAGGTCGATGGAGCCACTGTTGTCCTTATCCAGGGTCTTAAAGGCTCCTGCAGAACACACACACACACACACACACACACACACACACACACATATTAAAACTGCTACTATAACAGCACTGCTACTACAGCTGTGGCATTCGGCAAACTTTAAACGAGCTGTCAGAACCATATTTTAAATGTTTTGGTTTCAAAAGAAATCTAGTAAGTCTGGCTGCTTATTGAATGGAAATGTGGAAGGAGGAAGAGGGAGAGACTCACTGCACATGGCGTCGAGTCGCACCAGGCAGCCAATGAAATTGTCAAAGTCCATGCTGCCGTGCTCATCGCTATAGCGACGGATAATCAGCTTGTAGAGCTGGTCATTCAGAGGGAAACCTGCAAACACACAGTTCGTTGGAGACTTCACACTGATGGTCCTGGTTATTTACACACACACACACACACACACACACACACACACACACACACACACACACACACAGACACACACTCTCACCTGCAGCCTCAAAGGCCTTTGGCAGTTCACCAGAGTTGATTGTACCTGAACCATCTGCATCGTATTTTAAATAGACAGCCTGGAGGACAAATGCAAACGGTTTTCACTGGTATGGACTGCAAGTGAGGTGAAGAAGTGGGTCAGATTAAAGGAGGAGAAGACAAACGGACCTGCCACTTCTTGATGTTGTTCCACATGTATTTGAACTCGTGGAAGCCCAGTTTACCTGTGCTGTCACTCTGAAGGGAGTCAGGTCAAAGGTCAAACTCGCAAACCAGAGCAGAACAGAAAGGAATACTTTTTACTACAGCTGCTACTACTACTGCTAATACTACTTCTACTAGTACTGCTACTAGTACTACTACAACTGCTGCTACTGCTACTACTGCTATGGTAATACTACTTCTACTAGGACTACTGCTACTACAACTGCTGCTACTGCTATTGCTACTACTGCTATGCTAATACTACTTCTACTAGTACTGCTACTACTACTACAACTGATGCTACTGCTACTACAGTACTACAGCTGTTACTACTACTGCTAATATTACTTCTACGATAACTGATGCTACTGCTACTACAGTACTGCTACAACTGTTACTGCTAATTACTACTTCTGCTAGTACTGCTACTACAGCTGTTACTGCGTTGGCCCCATGTCCAGTGAAAGGATACGTCCATGACAGCGACCATGCTCCTGCAGGACTCGATGCTGAAACCGTCGGTCTTCAGGCCTCCATCTGAAACCCACATGAACCGGTTCAACCTTCAAATGAAATACAATCAGCAAGAAACACTGTAACACGTTCTCCGGTGAGAAGAACAAATCTCAGCTGGTAAAACAGTTGCTGTGAGAACAACAGAAAGAGAATGGCCAGACAGAAGACACACCTTCATGTAGTGGGAAAAACTGTAAAGCAGACTCACGTTTGCCCAGGACTTTGTTGAGGATGTCCATCAGCTCATTGGGGCTCACCTCCATGTCCTGTGGAAACACACACACACACACACACACACAAATAGTGTTTATGCTCAGATTGTTTCTTTCCACAGAGGAAACCCCAACAAACAGAGTGAGTCACAGCTGATCTGAGCGTGACTCAAACTCAAGCTGTTTTTTTTCTTTCCTTTGATATTTTTCCAGCTTCTGACTCACGTCTGATAAAAATGAAAAAAAAGCTCAGAACAAATTTCTAATGTTCTCCCTGTTGCCCAAACACTGTGAGGCGGCACCATGCTATCTCTGGATGGGTTCTCTCACAGTGCCCTGCTCAAGGAACGTCTTTTCTCATTCCTAAAATACATATCCTGAGGTGAAAATATGTGCGAGCAGATTCATGCAACTGAAATGAAATGGGCCAGAGGATACTTTTGGTATTTGAAAAATGTTTTCTCGGTCTTGACAAAACCTTGTTGTGACTTTTGACCTTTTACGTTGAACATGAACCTCTGGATAATTTAAGTTTGCTTATCATTTTATTTTTTTGTTTGCCTCTTTTGTTTTGAAACTTGGAAAAACGTCATATTCCTCCTAATCCACTGTCGATGTTTTCAAACTCAACTTCAATAAATCCCGACAGATTCGAGGTTCGGGCCTTTTAAAGAGTGACCACAACAGACTCCACCTTCAACAGACACTGTTCACAGAACCGCAGTCTGCCAGGTGGGTGGGGTTACTTTACTACAACCATGCTCATACCTCTTCATCATCCCCCTCATTACTGCTGTTGGTTTCAAAAACACACCCACTGACAGCGGGCGGAATACTGGTCTAACTGGTGCACACTTCCCTCTGATGAGTCAGACACACAGTACACACACACACACACACACACACACACACACACACACACACACACACACACACACACACACACACACACACACCCCTTAGGCTGGGGTGCCGCCCTGCCAGACAATGGTAGGAATGCAGAGAAAGAGCTCTCTTTCTCTCAGTCCAACACTCCCATGAGCCGACTCTGCCGAGGACAATCAATGGATTCACTGTTTATCTTTGACAACACTCTGGTTCTGAAGTGCAGCTGATTACGCCAACATGTGGTTATGAGAGTTGAATCCTCCACCGCCTCCCTCAATGCTCCAGCATGGGCAAAAAGCTGTGCTTCTAGCTTTCTCTCTGATTTCATTTCACAAGGCTGGGAATCATGTTTCAGCTTAATGCGCATCGTAAGGCTTCCTGACTGAGATGAGACTAATGTCTGCTCTGTCTGAAGAACTCTCCCTGCCTGTTTCTGGACACATTCTGTGTCAATGTCACATGGAAACACAGATCTTCTGCTCGGTTTTCACCCTGAAAATGCTCCACAAAGTGGACACATTTTAGAACACAACTTTCTGATCCCTCCAACTCTCTGTTTCATTCCTTATTCGGGCCTTTCAGGAGCCAATACATCGTTTTGTTTCTTTATTTTGATGCTATTAATGCAGCTACCCAGTATTTCACGATGTAAAGCTGATGCTTTTAACTAGGCCTGCACAATATATCACTTGTCACACCTGTATGTCAAGTTGGGTTTTTGTCCTGTCTCCATGTTTGTTTTGTGACTTCCTGTTTTATTTTGGAAATTAACTCTCCTCTCGTTTCAGGTTCCTTGCCCTTCCTCATGTGTCACCCGCCTTATGTCATGGTCAAGTCCAAGTCTTAGTTATAGAGTATTATTTTCTCCTTTCTCCTAAGAGAGTTTTTTTTGTTGTTTTCCCGTTATGTTTAGCATTTCCCCGTTCATCCCTTTTCGGATGAGTTTTTTGTTTCCAGGAATTTTCCTGTGATTTTTTTGTTGAGAATAAATGATGGTTAGGTAAACCTCTTCTCTGCGTCCGAGTCCTCCTCAACAGTTCCCTCCCCCCCGTTTTTATTGTCATAGGGATGTCCAGTTGAGCAATAAACTCATAGAGAAAAAAATGCCACTTTGCACTTTAAATAAGGCAACAAGATTAAATTACATTCCGTCTGTGGGCACTATTTTGTCTTCTTCTTCTCTTATTTTGCCGGTTGGTGCATTACCGACACTATTTTATTTGATATGTTGTTAACTCTCTGGCCAATCAGACATTTGTTGTGAACTTTTAGACTTTTAGAGTTAGTTGACTCATAGTATCATAAGAAACGTACACTTTCAAATATATGTTCTTTTTCTGTTATCATATGTGCCTGTTGTACTCTGTTCAAACGTTACATTTGAATTTGTTTTTAATTCATTTTTTCTTTTCTTTTTGTGACGATTTGAGAACAGGCTGATAGAAGAACCTGCCGGGCTCGATGGTGATGAGCAAGACAAAGTGAGTAGAAAACAGAGTGAGGAGAGGACAGTGGAGGGTGGAGTTTGGAATGCAGCCCACAGCAGACAGACAGGTGTGGTGAGGCGGTAGAGGATAAGCAGAGGGAACCAACTGACTCATAGAGAGACAGACGCATCTTGAGGAAACTTGCCGAGCAGCCACATCAAGTCCACGCTTCAGTTGAGTGCTGAAACTTTTTTTCCTTCAATGCAAACAAGAAACTCCTGAAACAGGGCGCAGCGGAACGCATCCTCCCTCTGACTCAAGCGGGACGGAGGCGTAGAAAGTCAACGTAGATCACCGCAATGAAATGTTAAGCATGCAGACACATTTTCAAGGACACGATTCAATACAGCCGAACATTTACTCCTCAGATTAGAAAAATATGTTAAAAACGCTGCATTGTTTATTCTAAATAGCGCCGACTAAAAATACAAAATAAAAGTAAAAAAAGGCAAACTATCAAAAATAGACAAATCAACAAACTAAAATGTGATCAATAAAGTACTCTGATCTTTAAAGTGAAGTGTTTATTTGAAACCAGGAAAGACTTGATTGGTCCCCCCCCCCCCCCATTTTTTCAGACTTCTGTTTTTTTTTCACGCAACTTGTGCAGCGTGTACTCCGAGTCTCATTTATACACACACATGAATGCCCCAAACACGCGCATGCACACTAAAACCGTGTTATTTAACTGCATGCTAGCGTGTTAGCAGAGATGCACGTGTTTGGGAAGTAAACATCTTAGTTTCAGGTGAAGGCCATGTTCCATTTTGGCCCCATAACTCCTAAACGCTGTTCCTATAAAAGTGTGTTAAAGGACGAGTCCATCTACTTACTACTCTCATGACTAGTTCTCTAGTAATTACCTTGAACTCTGCACAGCTCCCAACAACGATAAAGGGGAATATCTAAGTGACATTATATATTAATATGACTGTTTCTGAGAGGTGTGTTATTGCATTTAGTAATCATGTAGGGACGCACAGCTTCACTGGTGATGGAATGAAACTGGGAGTGAGACGTGGTGTGAACACGCAGCACACAGGACAAACATCCACGACTGTGGGCTCACCTCTCCGGCCAGCTGCTGGAAAACTCTCCGAAACTTTTTCTCCTCATCGTTCTCATGGGACTCTGCGAAGTTCAGAGGTCTGCGAGGAGGAGGCTACACACACACACACACACACACACACAGACAGAGCTAATGTTAGGCACGGGAAGGAGTGTGTTGTACATTCAGTGAGTTTGTTTGCTTCCACTGGGAGAATTCAGAGTGTCAAAGTTTCACAGATTTCCTTCTAATCTCAGAACGTTTCTCTTTGTTATTAAAAAATAGGGCAAAGTCAAAATGTTATTAGCCAATCGGACACAAGGATTTAGGATGTAGACATATAGTTCATTCTATTGAAACAAAATAACATTTCAAATTGAATGAATTCATAACTAGGGCTGTCCAAACATTAGATTTGAACTGTGGCCAAAATAATTTGATTCTCTTGGCAGAAATGATAATAATAATGAATATCACCCTCTCTCGTCAATGTGTCAACACTCCTGTTCGTGAAGTTTAAATATTGAAATTGTGATGAACTAATAGTAAGTTGGCTGAGATGGACACAAAAATAAAGTGGAACAGGAAGAGGAGGCGTGTCAGAGAAATCACACAAGAAGGGAAGTTTACTGCAACGCCGTCAGGTTCGCCCGATGAAGACGCATGAAAGTAAACAAGCGACAGCAGACTGCATCATACGGAACGCTGGATCTCGTAAGAAGTTTCATAACTAGTTTTCCTTCTGGAGCTTACTTTATTAATTATTTGTAGCATTTTGATGAATACTGTACTGTGCCCTGGTTTGGTGTTACGTCAAGCCTCGACATGTGCTGCTTGAATACGTTCTACCAAATTTTTATTGTCCGACACGTGACATATTTGGATCTGAAGAGAATATTAAGTGACCAAAAAGAACATCCGTGGAATAGCGTCTAATTTGTCTAATAGCAGATTGAGAGAGGATTCGTGAGTATCAGGTGGAGCTTCTGCGGCTCCATCAGGTTTCACACTCACAGGGTCTGAGGACTTGAACTGAGCCGGGTCGATGTTGCTGTCAGAGGAAAAGAAAGACACGAGACACGAGTCAGAGAGCAGCTGTGGAAAGATCATTATGTACATCCAGTACAGAGGGAGTCACATGGTTAGCCTAGCTTAGCACAAAGACTGGAAGCAGTTAGCTCTGCCTTAGCCCCATAAAAAAAGGGGGAAATGTACAAAAAGATCTGTTGTGTGCTTACCTCACAACATCAATGATGCCTTTGATTAAGCTCTTTGCAAAAAACATGTTGCGGTGTGTCTGAGAAGGAGACAGAGAGACAACGTCAGGAATACACAACAAAGTAAAAGTCATCATCTATACACAAAAAAACATAATGCTGCACAACTGTATGCTGTATGAGCTTTAAAAAGGAATACAACCCTGAAACAATACTTGGTCGACATAACGTCAACCAATGACAGTTGTGATTCATTAATGGAGACTCTTTGGGCCCTGGTCTTACAGACTCTGGTTCATAATTAAACAATCAATAGATTGAATACAATATTTGAAATAATATAGCATATAGAATAAAATAAAATATATTATATTATAAATATTATATAATATATTGTTTACACTCACAGAACTATTCTAACTTCAAGTGGCATGAAAATGTATGTATAGTCTTGACTATTTTAAATAAAAGTGTATACTATGGTGATCCTGCTGACCTCAAAGCTGCAGACTAACTCACATGATGAATATAAAGAATGCATGTCAGGTGGTACATTTATACAAGTACTTCTACTGTATGTGTCCTACTTCATGTATGTGTCCAATGCTGCTACTTCATCACAACACATTTTAGAGAAGAGGAATATTGCTTATTTTACCCCTCTGCACTTATTTCACAGTCGCAGCTACTGCTCACTTTGCAGATTAACATTTTATATAAAGAAAAACACAATGAGTCTATAAGTAATAATGTATTGATATAGACTAAACTACCCGACAGTATATTCAGTTCATCATCAGAGCATCCAGAAGATTCCATCTACTACCAACAAATGTTCCAAAAATGACTCAAACAATCAATCATCAAAATGGTTGCTAATATTTTTGTTCCATTAATCAACTAACTATGGCAGTAGTTAAAGTCAGCAACTGTTTATGCATCAGTATGCACCCAGTAATTATATATACATATATATATCATAACACTTTTTAGGGAGGTGTTCTGCATAAGGGATGCTTTTACTTTGAAAGGTCTCTTTTCAGTATAATGACTCGGCAGCTTTCTCCATGTTACATGTCAACAGTGGATCTTATTGAAGTGCACCTCACTGCCGCTCCTTGTTCCAGTCTAACTGTAAACATGCACAACTGGATAATTTAGTCCACCGCCATATTACTTTTTGTTATTTATTGTTTTACTTTTCCACCACTGGAGACAGGAGTGAAATATGCAAACCCTGTATCATAACATAATCTATACAGTGTCAGGTTTCAGCACACACACACAAACACACACACAGACCCACACGCGCACGCACACGCACACGCACAAACGCACTCCATAAAACCAGCACACACGACGGACAGTTCCTCACACATACATCAGACCTGGATTAAACTATACACACGTAAAACATGAAGGACAACACGTTTGTTTAACTTACTGAGACTCGTGCTTCTGCCGAAGAGAGAGAGAGAGAGAGAGAGGAGAGGCTGAGAGAGGTAAACACACACTGAAGGAGAGAGGAAGAGAGGAAGCTAGTCTGGCCCAGGGCACTCCCACTTCCAGAGTCCAAAAAAACCAGTTGAGCAAAAAGATCCAAGTTCTTTATCAATGCATCATCAACCCAGCCCCCGCCCAACCCAGCCACACGCACACACACACACACGCACACACACACACAGACACAGAGGCGTGTGTGTGTGTGAGAGGAGAGTCGGCCCCCAGGTCCTAACGTCCACTCTGTTTCTGAAGCGCAAACTTTCAACAGACTGTTTATGGTGCATTCAGGGGTCAGCGAGAAAGCGCGGGCATAGCATTATTAAGCTATTCTGGATGGAAATTCCGATTACATGGCACAGGCCCAAAATTAGAATAAGATGCAAATTGACTTACATCCATCCATCCATCCATTTTCAATACCGCTTATCCTCATTAGGGTCGCGGGGGCGCTGGAGCCTATCCCAGCTGACATAGGGCGAAGGCAGGGGATACCCTGGACAGGCCGCCAGACCATCGAGGGCACATGTAGGGACATACAACCATTCACTCTCACATTCACACCTATGGGACATTTAGAGATCAATTAACCTGCAGCATGTCTTTGGACTGTGGGAGGAAGCCGGAGAGCCCGGAGAGAACCCACGCTGCCACGGGGAGAACATGCAAACTCCACACAGAAGGACCGCTCCGACCGGGAATTGAACCCGCAGCCCTCTTGCTGTGAGGCGACAGTGCTAGCCACTACACCACGGTGCAGCCCCAAAAAAAAAAATGACTTACAATGAGACACAAATCAACTTGAATAAGATGCAAAATATGAATTGTAGAAAGGCCAAATAAGCTTTAAGTTTATTTCATACGTTGGTACAGAGCCGTGCCATCAGGGTTAACACAGTGTCAGAAATACTAAAGCAGCATAACAAAGCATCAAAATCGTTGTGAAGTACAATACAAATAAAAGTAACAAATGTAAAGGCTACAAAGAAGCAGCGACAAAGTTAGTTTTGCTGCTGTGAAGTAGAGGTGGGGGGGCCTCGTGCATGTCTGTACCCAGGGGCCCATTGTCTCAGATTTTTGACCGAGCTTACTGATAATCTTTTTTTTTTATTTTCACTCTATACAGTTGCTCTCTTTCCCACTTTGTATTGCAACTGCTGCACAATATTCTTCCTCGGTATGAATAAAGATCTTGTGTTCATTACTTCCTCTTTCTTCTTTTTAATTTGAATAGAAATATAAAATGAAGCTGTTTGACAACGTTGTATGTGAAGTAAGTTATTGTAATGCATTATTCGTGAACATTTTTATCATCTGTTTTTATTACTTTTTATTTACTGTTTATTATTTATATTATCTGTTTTTCTTTTTTACCTTGTTTGCTGTTTTAATCCTGTAAATGTCCTCACTCTGGGACTAATAAAGGAATATCTTATCTTATCTTATTTGTATCTATAGGATTCATCTATTGATTAAAAACGGACATCTCATCAATCAACTAACTTGTTCAGCTCTAATGTCTAAATGGACATTTATTCTGTGCTTGTATTTCTGAACATGACCTAAACATAATGATTGATCTTCTGCCGGTCTATCAGTGATCTCCACCTGCAGTATACAAAACATTAAAAGAATATAAAAAATATGCTCTTGAACTTTATTGATAAGGTAGTTGTTAAGGATTCTTCATAGATCCTACTGTGCTTTAATGTGTGTCTGCAAAGGACCAATGCTCAGTGTTGAAATCATATTTGAGTTTATATCTTTATTATCCTGAATCAAAACTTAAAATGATCCATATTATCATCGTTGATTTTTCCCTATGAAATAAAATGTGCTCCTCTTATGTCAGAAATCTCAAAACTCGTTTCATTTAAGAAAACTAATCAGCACCACAAGAAATAAAAGCTTTGAGTGTAACCTTAAAGCCCCATGATGTGGATAACCAAACAGTATTACAGCCGTCCACTATGTTGGAGGACAGATATTGATTATAATATAGATAAAAATATAGGTTTACATGTACACTATTTGTATTAGACTTCTTTATAAATAGAAAATGTAAAAAAAACCATACATGTTTTAAAAGGGGAACTAAGGTGATGTCTGTTTGGATTAAGAGATAGAACAATATACATTACAAAAATAATTTCCAGATAATAATAATTGTATGAAAGGTGTTGGTTATTGTAAACTATTGACAAGAAAAAAATTGTTCAGCTTAAATGTCACATGTTTAATGTTTGTTTTGAAAGTTTACCAAAAGTGAACACTTGGTATACTTGAATTGTCTCTGACTCTTTGCTACCACCCAGTGGTCACATACAAGAAGTGTATCACTGATAAAACTGTGGCCTACGCAGTAATAGTGCCAGTACCACGGTAGTCAATATCAACATGTATGGTTTGTTGTTGTTGTTGTAATTATTATTAATATGATGATTTGCATGGGTAAATAGTGTCTCGTTAAGATCTGTTCGTGGCTTGAGATCCGGATATCATGTCTGTCCTCCACTTGGAAACGTGTACAACTTCCCTCCGTGGTCAAAGTAATCAAGTTAGACATGTTGGCATAGTAAGACTTTCGGTGTGCGCTTTCAAAATAAATCGAAATACAAATCATAGGCGAGCAGCAACAAATGAAGCAACGAACTAGACATATTTGAGATAAACTTGGATTTAGCTTTGGTCGTTACATTTCCGAAAACGGGGTTACTGCGTGCCACATGCCATTTATAATATTTACTTATGTTTACAGTGTCTCCACCTGTCATAACGGGATGGGATAAGCAAGTGATAGAAGAGTATTTTTCATTTACTTCAAAAACACTGTAAATTACATTCAATCAAATGTCATATTGTCTCTTGTATAGCCCAATATCACAAATCACAAGTTTGCCTCAGAGGACCATATAGAGGAATTATAACATAACACAAGATCCCATTATAAGATATACTCTGTACCTCAACAGTAGAATAAAAATTGCAATACAGTGCAAGAATACATACCCCCACATTTAACTCCACTATTGTATCGCCCAGCAAACTGCCTTGCCCCTTTAAGAGACAGTGGCAGGTCGAATATATTGAATTAGGAAAAGAAAATATAAATACATTCTATCCAAATACAACCTAATCTGCTTTCGACACAGCATTTACAAATGTGGAGTGATGGGGTAGAGGCCAACATGCAATTACCATGCCCATTTAGGGGACAGGAAGGCCATATTATTGTTAAACCATTGGCGAACCATTACCACTTGTAACGCCTTATCTTTTATTCAAGAGTATCTTCGGTATTGCTGCTTGCTGATTTCTTAGGTCATACACACACCTGCCACGACAAAGATGCACGGTGATACAGTCTGGTTCATGGGAAAAATCACACCCAAGTCCACCTGCTCTGGGTCAGAAACATTGGTGTAATACAGTCTGGTTCATGGGAAAAATCACACCCAAGTCCGCCTGCTCTGGGTCAGAAACATTGGTGACATACAGTCCAACCGCTGACAACATGCTCAGTAGGTCTATTGGCGGATCCTCAGTACTACAGGACACTATTACTACATAACACGCCCCTTGAAAAGGTCACCAAAACCAGGTTTAGGAAAGTATTATAGTCTGGAATCAAATAAATCCATGAATCTCAGACGTTATCTCAGGGGGCGTGTCTTGTAGTAAAGTGGGCGGGCTGTGTAGCTTGCAGGACGGCTGATACTCAGTACACAGAGTCCTGTAGCCCCGCCCCCGCTACTGAAAAGAGTGCTGTGTACTTGTTTATTTAAAAAAAATGTTAAATTCAATGTGTCTTGGGTCCAAATTGTACCAAATTACTCCCTTGAGTCCCCATAAATACATCCGCTAAGTGTGAAGTAGATCGGGTAAACGGTTCTCACAATATGCAAAGGAAATACTTAGATGGATAGACATATCTTGCATCATAGTAAAATAAAATGCAGTGGCAAACAGAAATGTTGAAGCCCTGATATAGGTTTGACATTTTTGACATGTATGAATAATGAGTAGTAGACATGGACCACAATCCAGATTTCCACAATCCATGAAATCCATTATAAGCACTGTTAAAGAGGAAAGTCTTAAGTCATTGGTCTCTCCTAATTAGTAAGGCCTGTGCAGCTTTGAGATCTACACCTGTGCAAAGCGATCCAGCTAACGAGTCAGAGGGAGGAGCCACTGCCTATTTCAGCCTGCAGTGGCCATGCTGGAGGAAACTGCATCAACAGTTCTGTGTTTGCAACAATGGGGTCCAGCCAGCTTCTTGTGTTGGGGTTTGTGCTTGCGTGTGTCAGCTTCAGTGCTGCTAGATTCCTCAGAATGAGACCACCAAACTACCTGGGAGTTGAAGTTGAGCCAGCAAAAGCAGCACCTGAGAGAGAGCCCTCCAGGAAGTCCATTCAACAAGCTGCCATGTTCCGGGCTAAGCAGATCCAGCCAGTGGTCGACTCGGTGTCCTGGAGGTTTCCAAAAGATCCAGTGGATTTGGTGAAGGTGACCCCTGTCAACTTTGAACTGCGTCAACCAGACACTGACAACCGCGTCGCTGTGAGGTGTGGGGAAAGCAAGATCCAGGTGGAAGTGAGCCAGGACTTGCTGGGCCTTGGCAAGCTGATAGACCCAGAGGACATCACACTTGGTGGCTGTTCCCCTACTGAGATCGACGACTGGGCTCATGTGCTGGTCTTTGAATATGAGCTGCACAACTGTGGCAGCAAACGAGTGGTGAGGTTTTTGTTCATTGAATGTATTGGTGTTGTACTTTCAGTCAAATGTTACTCAGTTATTCTCTCTCTTAGATGACCGAAAATTACTTGCTGTATGCCTTTTCACTGATCTACGACCCCAAAGTGTCTGGCAGGAGTCACATCACGAGGACCCAGAGTGCCGTCATTGGGGTGGAGTGCCACTACCTGAGATGATCAGCCTGCAATGACGCCCTTGAGTTTACTGTGTAGACATTGAGTCCAAGCAAACCACAATAAACTTTTTAATGTCTCAGAACACTGGTTTACTCTGCTCTATTCCTGAAACACAGACACAAACGCATGACTGAATGTCCCAACTTGATCACAGACTCTGATGCTCCACAGAAGATGGGATCTGAAAGAAAAATGTGTGAAAGGAAATGTTCAATCTAGTGCACTGACAGCCAAAGGGAGGGGCTGTGCTCTTTTCAACTGTCAAATACACGGAACCTAATGACGTCACTGGATACATCCCAAGTAGTTTCCTCGCTGGAACCGGACGTTCTGAGCCGCCATATAATGACGGCAGACCCAAACTCCTATTTCTGCTGAGTACGGATCTCTGAACCGTAAGCGAGGATTACATTTAGCTGACTCGTATCCAAAGCGACTTTTATTCATACATAAACTATAGACACAGCTACGCGGAGCAATTCGGGCTTAACTGTCTTGCTCAAGGACACATTAGCTCGCAGAGCCGGGGATCAAACGCCGATCCTCTGAAGGACGTAGGCTACTAACCCCCCAATGCCTGAGGGCAAGCTTCCAGGAAGGGTTTTAACCCTTGAAACGCCCCCTCATTGTTGGACAACAGTGGACTGCTTGACAAGTCACTTGTCAAACTCTTACTGATTCAGAAGATGACAATCTTTACTGATTAGAGCTGGAAATATTAAAAAAGTCTAACTTGTTTTCCTGTGGAAGTCAAGAACTAGTGTCTAAATGATTTAATGTCCAGACTCTGTAAACAATCTGACTCCACTGCGGTTAAGTCGTATTTATTTAGGCCTCCAGGCGCTACAGCTGTATGGATGGAAGAGAGCCTTTTAGAGCTGAATCGAAAGGCTCTTGCTAGAGCCAAAGTTTGGATTGACCGTTCTGGAGCAACATGGTGGACTGACATAAACGGCTCATTCTAAGGTAAAGATTCTTAGGCGTTAAAATAGAATGTCCTGCAATGCAACATGCTATGAGACACTTTTTCACTTTGTCCAACCATGTACTCCATTTCTTCTGTGATCCCTGTGTAGCATTAGTCTCGTCAGCCTCGCTCTTCCCCTGTGTTTCTTCCACCAATCGGCTGTCAGTCTGCCCGTTTATGTATGTTTATATGTGCTGCTTGGTGATTTCTTAGCTCATACACACCTGCCACGACAAAGATGCATGAAACAACCAAGTTGCGGCTACTCTGAAACAACGGTGATACAGTCTGGTTCATGGGAAAAATCACACCCAAGTCCACCTGCTCTGGGTCAGAAACATCGGTGTAATACAGTCTGGTTCATGGGAAAAATCACACCCAAGTCCGCCTGCTCTGGGTCAGAAACATTGGTGACATACAGTCCAACCGCAGACAACATGCTCAGTAGGTCTATTGGCGGATCCTCAGTACTACAAGACACTATTACTACATAACACGCCCCTTGAAAAGGTCACCAAAACCAGGTTTAGGAAAATATTATAGTCTGGAATCAAATAAATCCATGAATCTCAGACATTATCTCAGGGGGCGTGTCTTGTAGTAAAGTGGGCGGGCTGTGTAGCTTGCAGGACGGCAGATACTCAGTACACAGCGTCCTGTAGCCCCGCCCCCGCTACTGAAAAGAGTGCTGTGTACATGTTTATTTAAAAAAAATGTTAAATTCAAAGTGTCTTGGGTCCAAATTGTACCAAATTACTTCCTTGAGTCCCCATAAATACATCCGCCAAGTGTGAAGTAGATCGGGTAAACGGTTCTCACAATATGCAAAGGAAATACTTAGATGGATAGACATATCTTGCATCATAATAAAATAAAATGCAGTGGCAAACAGAAATGTTGAAGCCCTGATATAGGTTTGACATTTTTGACATGTATGAATAATGAGTAGTAGGCATGGACCGCAATCCAGATGTCCACAATCCATGAAATCCATTATAAGCACTGTTAAAGAGGAAAGTCTTAAGTCATTGGTCTCTCCTAATTAGTAAGGCCTGTGCAGCTTTGAGATCTACACCTGTGCAAAGCGATCCAGCTAACGAGTCAGAGGGAGGAGCCACTGCCTATTTCAGCCTGCAGTGGCCATGCTGGAGGAAACTGCATCAACAGTTCTGTGTTTGCAACAATGGGGTCCAGCCAGCTTCTTGTGTTGGGGTTTATGCTTGCGTGTGTCAGCTTCAGTGCTGCTAGATTCCTCAGAATGAGACCACCAAACTACCTGGGAGTTGAAGTTGAGCCAGCAAAAGCAGCGCCTGAGAGAGGGCCCTCCAGGAAGTCTACTCAACAAGCTGCCATGTTCCGGGCTAAGCAGATCCAGCCAGTGGTCGACTCGTTGTCCTGGAGGTTTCCAAAAGATCCAGTGGATTTGGTGAAGGTGACCCCTGTCAACTTTGAACTGCGTCAACCAGACACTGACAACCGCGTCGCTGTGAGGTGTGGGGAAAGCAAGATCCAGGTGGAAGTGAGCCAGGACTTGCTGGGCCTTGGCAAGCTGATAGACCCAGAGGACATCACACTTGGTGGCTGTTCCCCTACTGAGATCGACGACTGGGCTCATGTGCTGGTCTTTGAATATGAGCTGCACAACTGTGGCAGCAAACGAGTGGTGAGGTTTTTGTTCATTGAATGTATTGGTGTTGTACTTTCAGTCAAATGTTACTCAGTAGTTCTCTCTCTTAGATGACCGAAAATTACTTGCTGTATGCCTTTTCACTGATCTACGACCCCAAAGTGTCTGGCAGGAGTCACATCACGAGGACCCAGAGTGCCGTCATTGGGGTGGAGTGCCACTACCTGAGATGATCAGCCTGCAACGACGCCCTTGAGTTTACTGTGTAGACATTAACTTTGAGTCCAAGCAAACCATAATAAACTTTTTAATGTCTCAGAACACTGGTTTACTCTGCTCTATTCCTCAGACACAAACGCATGACTGAATGTGAACTTGAACTTGAATGTCCCAACTTGATCACAGACTCTGATGCTCCACAGAAGATGGGATCTGAAAGAATGTGTGAAAGGAAACGTTCAATCTAGTGCACTGACAGCCAAAGGGAGGGGCTGTGCTCTTTTCAACTGTCAAATACACGGAACCTAATGACGTCACTGGATACATCCCAAGTAGTTTCCTCGCTGGAACCGGACGTTCTGAGCCGCCATATAATGACGGCAGACCCAAACTCCTATTTCTGCTGAGTACGGATCTCTGAACCGTAAGCGAGGATTACATTTAGCTGACTCGTATCCAAAGCGACTTTTATTCATACATAAACTATAGACACAGCTACGCGGAGCAATTCGGGCTTAACTGTCTTGCTCAAGGACACATTAGCTCGCAGAGCCGGGGATCAAACGCCGATCCTCTGGACGTAGGCTACTAACCCCCCAATGCCTGAGGGCAAGCTTCCAGGAAGGGTTTTAACCCTTGAAACGCCCCCTCATTGTTGGACAACAGTGGACTGCTTGACAAGTCACTTGTCAAACTCTTACTGATTCAGAAGATGACAATCTTTACTGATTAGAGCTGGAAATATTAAAAAAGTCTAACTTGTTTTCCTGTGGAAGTCAAGAACTAGTGTCTAAATGATTTAATGTCCAGACTCTGTAAACAATCTGACTCCACTGCGGTTAAGTCGTATTTATTTAGGCCTCCAGGCGCTACAGCTGTATGGATGGAAGAGAGCCTTTTAGAGCTGAATCGAAAGGCTCTTGCTAGAGCCAAAGTTTGGATTGACCGTTCTGGAGCAACATGGTGGACTGACATAAACGGCTCATTCTAAGGTAAAGATTCTTAGGCGTTAAAATAGAATGTCCTGCAATGCAACATGCTATGAGACACTTTTTCACTTTGTCCAACCATGTACTCCATTTCTTCTGTGATCCCTGTGTAGCATTAGTCTCGTCAGCCTCGCTCTTCCCCTGTGTTTCTTCCACCAATCGGCTGTCAGTCTGCCCGTTTATGTATGTTTATATGTGCTGCTTGGTGATTTCTTAGCTCATACACACCTGCCACGACAAAGATGCATGAAACAACCAAGTTGCGGCTACTCTGAAACAACGGTGATACAGTCTGGTTCATGGGAAAAATCACACCCAAGTCCACCTGCTCTGGGTCAGAAACATCGGTGTAATACAGTCTGGTTCATGGGAAAAATCACACCCAAGTCCGCCTGCTCTGGGTCAGAAACATTGGTGACATACAGTCCAACCGCAGACAACATGCTCAGTAGGTCTATTGGCGGATCCTCAGTACTACAAGACACTATTACTACATAACACGCCCCTTGAAAAGGTCACCAAAACCAGGTTTAGGAAAATATTATAGTCTGGAATCAAATAAATCCATGAATCTCAGACATTATCTCAGGGGGTGTGTCTTGTAGTAAAGTGGGCGGGCTGTGTAGCTTGCAGGACGGCAGATACTCAGTACACAGCGTCCTGTAGCCCCGCCCCCGCTACTGAAAAGAGTGCTGTGTACATGTTTATTTAAAAAAAATGTTAAATTCAAAGTGTCTTGGGTCCAAATTGTACCAAATTACTTCCTTGAGTCCCCATAAATACATCCGCCAAGTGTGAAGTAGATCGGGTAAACGGTTCTCACAATATGCAAAGGAAATACTTAGATGGATAGACATATCTTGCATCATAATAAAATAAAATGCAGTGGCAAACAGAAATGTTGAAGCCCTGATATAGGTTTGACATTTTTGACATGTATGAATAATGAGTAGTAGGCATGGACCGCAATCCAGATGTCCACAATCCATGAAATCCATTATAAGCACTGTTAAAGAGGAAAGTCTTAAGTCATTGGTCTCTCCTAATTAGTAAGGCCTGTGCAGCTTTGAGATCTACACCTGTGCAAAGCGATCCAGCTAACGAGTCAGAGGGAGGAGCCACTGCCTATTTCAGCCTGCAGTGGCCATGCTGGAGGAAACTGCATCAACAGTTCTGTGTTTGCAACAATGGGGTCCAGCCAGCTTCTTGTGTTGGGGTTTATGCTTGCGTGTGTCAGCTTCAGTGCTGCTAGATTCCTCAGAATGAGACCACCAAACTACCTGGGAGTTGAAGTTGAGCCAGCAAAAGCAGCGCCTGAGAGAGGGCCCTCCAGGAAGTCTACTCAACAAGCTGCCATGTTCCGGGCTAAGCAGATCCAGCCAGTGGTTGACTCGTTGTCCTGGAGGTTTCCAAAAGATCCAGTGGATTTGGTGAAGGTGACCCCTGTCAACTTTGAACTGCGTCAACCAGACACTGACAACCGCGTCGCTGTGAGGTGTGGGGAAAGCAAGATCCAGGTGGAAGTGAGCCAGGACTTGCTGGGCCTTGGCAAGCTGATAGACCCAGAGGACATCACACTTGGTGGCTGTTCCCCTACTGAGATCGACGACTGGGCTCATGTGCTGGTCTTTGAATATGAGCTGCACAACTGTGGCAGCAAACGAGTGGTGAGGTTTTTGTTCATTGAATGTATTGGTGTTGTACTTTCAGTCAAATGTTACTCAGTAGTTCTCTCTCTTAGATGACCGAAAATTACTTGCTGTATGCCTTTTCACTGATCTACGACCCCAAAGTGTCTGGCAGGAGTCACATCACGAGGACCCAGAGTGCCGTCATTGGGGTGGAGTGCCACTACCTGAGATGATCAGCCTGCAACGACGCCCTTGAGTTTACTGTGTAGACATTAACTTTGAGTCCAAGCAAACCATAATAAACTTTTTAATGTCTCAGAACACTGGTTTACTCTGCTCTATTCCTCAGACACAAACGCATGACTGAATGTGAACTTGAACTTGAATGTCCCAACTTGATCACAGACTCTGATGCTCCACAGAAGATGGGATCTGAAAGAATGTGTGAAAGGAAACGTTCAATCTAGTGCACTGACAGCCAAAGGGAGGGGCTGTGCTCTTTTCAACTGTCAAATACACGGAACCTAATGACGTCACTGGATACATCCCAAGTAGTTTCCTCGCTGGAACCGGACGTTCTGAGCCGCCATATAATGACGGCAGACCCAAACTCCTATTTCTGCTGAGTACGGATCTCTGAACCGTAAGCGAGGATTACATTTAGCTGACTCGTATCCAAAGCGACTTTTATTCATACATAAACTATAGACACAGCTACGCGGAGCAATTCGGGCTTAACTGTCTTGCTCAAGGACACATTAGCTCGCAGAGCCGGGGATCAAACGCCGATCCTCTGAAGGACGTAGGCTACTAACCCCCCAATGCCTGAGGGCAAGCTTCCAGGAAGGGTTTTAACCCTTGAAACGCCCCCTCATTGTTGGACAACAGTGGACTGCTTGACAAGTCACTTGTCAAACTCTTACTGATTCAGAAGATGACAATCTTTACTGATTAGAGCTGGAAATATTAAAAAAGTCTAACTTGTTTTCCTGTGGAAGTCAAGAACTAGTGTCTAAATGATTTAATGTCCAGACTCTGTAAACAATCTGACTCCACTGCGGTTAAGTCGTATTTATTTAGGCCTCCAGGCGCTACAGCTGTATGGATGGAAGAGAGCCTTTTAGAGCTGAATCGAAAGGCTCTTGCTAGAGCCAAAGTTTGGATTGACCGTTCTGGAGCAACATGGTGGACTGACATAAACGGCTCATTCTAAGGTAAAGATTCTTAGGCGTTAAAATAGAATGTCCTGCAATGCAACATGCTATGAGACACTTTTTCACTTTGTCCAACCATGTACTCCATTTCTTCTGTGATCCCTGTGTAGCATTAGTCTCGTCAGCCTCGCTCTTCCCCTGTGTTTCTTCCACCAATCGGCTGTCAGTCTGCCCGTTTATGTATGTTTATATGTGCTGCTTGGTGATTTCTTAGCTCATACACACCTGCCACGACAAAGATGCATGAAACAACCAAGTTGCGGCTACTCTGAAACAACGGTGATACAGTCTGGTTCATGGGAAAAATCACACCCAAGTCCACCTGCTCTGGGTCAGAAACATCGGTGTAATACAGTCTGGTTCATGGGAAAAATCACACCCAAGTCCGCCTGCTCTGGGTCAGAAACATTGGTGACATACAGTCCAACCGCAGACAACATGCTCAGTAGGTCTATTGGCGGATCCTCAGTACTACAAGACACTATTACTACATAACACGCCCCTTGAAAAGGTCACCAAAACCAGGTTTAGGAAAATATTATAGTCTGGAATCAAATAAATCCATGAATCTCAGACATTATCTCAGGGGGTGTGTCTTGTAGTAAAGTGGGCGGGCTGTGTAGCTTGCAGGACGGCAGATACTCAGTACACAGCGTCCTGTAGCCCCGCCCCCGCTACTGAAAAGAGTGCTGTGTACATGTTTATTTAAAAAAAATGTTAAATTCAAAGTGTCTTGGGTCCAAATTGTACCAAATTACTTCCTTGAGTCCCCATAAATACATCCGCCAAGTGTGAAGTAGATCGGGTAAACGGTTCTCACAATATGCAAAGGAAATACTTAGATGGATAGACATATCTTGCATCATAATAAAATAAAATGCAGTGGCAAACAGAAATGTTGAAGCCCTGATATAGGTTTGACATTTTTGACATGTATGAATAATGAGTAGTAGGCATGGACCGCAATCCAGATGTCCACAATCCATGAAATCCATTATAAGCACTGTTAAAGAGGAAAGTCTTAAGTCATTGGTCTCTCCTAATTAGTAAGGCCTGTGCAGCTTTGAGATCTACACCTGTGCAAAGCGATCCAGCTAACGAGTCAGAGGGAGGAGCCACTGCCTATTTCAGCCTGCAGTGGCCATGCTGGAGGAAACTGCATCAACAGTTCTGTGTTTGCAACAATGGGGTCCAGCCAGCTTCTTGTGTTGGGGTTTATGCTTGCGTGTGTCAGCTTCAGTGCTGCTAGATTCCTCAGAATGAGACCACCAAACTACCTGGGAGTTGAAGTTGAGCCAGCAAAAGCAGCGCCTGAGAGAGGGCCCTCCAGGAAGTCTACTCAACAAGCTGCCATGTTCCGGGCTAAGCAGATCCAGCCAGTGGTCGACTCGTTGTCCTGGAGGTTTCCAAAAGATCCAGTGGATTTGGTGAAGGTGACCCCTGTCAACTTTGAACTGCGTCAACCAGACACTGACAACCGCGTCGCTGTGAGGTGTGGGGAAAGCAAGATCCAGGTGGAAGTGAGCCAGGACTTGCTTGGCCTTGGCAAGCTGATAGACCCAGAGGACATCACACTTGGTGGCTGTTCCCCTACTGAGATCGACGACTGGGCTCATGTGCTGGTCTTTGAATATGAGCTGCACAACTGTGGCAGCAAACGAGTGGTGAGGTTTTTGTTCATTGAATGTATTGGTGTTGTACTTTCAGTCAAATGTTACTCAGTAGTTCTCTCTCTTAGATGACCGAAAATTACTTGCTGTATGCCTTTTCACTGATCTACGACCCCAAAGTGTCTGGCAGGAGTCACATCACGAGGACCCAGAGTGCCGTCATTGGGGTGGAGTGCCACTACCTGAGATGATCAGCCTGCAACGACGCCCTTGAGTTTACTGTGTAGACATTAACTTTGAGTCCAAGCAAACCATAATAAACTTTTTAATGTCTCAGAACACTGGTTTACTCTGCTCTATTCCTCAGACACAAACGCATGACTGAATGTGAACTTGAACTTGAATGTCCCAACTTGATCACAGACTCTGATGCTCCACAGAAGATGGGATCTGAAAGAAAAATGTGTGAAAGGAAACGTTCAATCTAGTGCACTGACAGCAAAAGGGAGGGGCTGTGCTCTTTTCAACTGTCAAATACACGGAACCTAATGACGTGACTAGATACATCCCAAGTAGTTTCCTTACTGGAACCGGACGTTCTGAGCCGCCATATGACGGCAGACCCAAACTCCTATTTCTGCTGAGTACGGATCTCTGAACCGTACACTTGTCAAACCCTTACTGATTCAGAAGATGACAATCTTTACTGATTAGAGCTGGAAATATGAAAAAAGTAACTTGTTTTACTGTGGAAGTCAAGAACTAGTGTCTAAATGATTTAATGTCCAGACTCTGTAAACAATCTGACTCCACTGTGGTTAAGTCGTATTTATTTAGGCCTCCAGGCGCTACACCTGTATGGATGGAAGAGAGCCTTTTAGAGCTGAATCGAAAGGCTCTTGCTAGAGCCAAAGTTTGGATTGACCGTTCTGGAGCAACATGGTGGACTGACATAAACAGCTCATTCTAAGGTAAAGATTATTAGGCGTTAAAATAGAATGTCCTGTAATGCAACATGCTATGAGACACTTTTTCACTTTGTCCAACCATGTACTCCTTTTCTTCTGTGATCCCTGTGTTGCATTAGTCTCGTCAGCCTCGCTCTTCCCCTGTGTTTCTTCCACCAATCAGCTGTTAGTCTGCCCGTTTATGTATGTTTAGATGTGTGCCACAGTGCAACAAAACAAGAGAATTAAATGTGGACTCCTAAATATTAGATCTCTGTCATCTAAAGCTGTATTAGTAAATTATTTAATATCAGACAATCACATTGATTTACTGTGTCTTACTGAAACCTGGCTGAGCCATGAAGAATATGTCAGCCTAAATGAATCAACTCCTCCAAGTCATATTAATACTCACATTCCTCGAGGCACCGGCCGAGGAGGTGGAGTAGCAGCCATCTTTGACTCAAGCCTATTAATGAATCCTAAACCTAAACTAAATTACAACTCATTTGAAAGCCTTGTTCTTAGTCTTTCACATCCAACCTGTAAAACATTACAGCCAATTCTATTTGTTATACTGTACCGGCCACCAGGTCCATATTCAGAATTTATATCTGAATTTTCAGAGTGTTTATCAAGTTTAGTCCTTAAAACTGATAAGGTTATTATTGTCAGAGATTTTAATATTCATGTGGATATTGACAATGATTGCCTTAGTACTGCATTTATCTCATTGTTGGACTCGATTGGCTTCTGTCAGAGAGTACAGAAACCCACTCACTGCTTTGGCCACACCCTCGACCTTGTTCTTACATATGGCATTGACATTGAGCATTTGGAGGTCTTCCCACAGAACCCTCTTCTGTCAGACCATTACCTCATAACTTTTGAGTTTATACTCCCGGAGTATACACCGTTAGTCAAAAGTTTCTACACCAGATGTCTAACTGACAGTGCTGTAGCTAAATTTAAAGAAGCGATTCCTTCTGCATTTGATTCAATACCACGTCTCAATGTGACGGAGGACTCCTGTGCTAACTTTAGTCCGTCCCAGATTGATCATATTGTCGATAGTGCTACAGGCTCACTGAGAATGACACTAGACTCGATAGCCCCACTGAAGAAAAAGACAGTGAGGCAAAGGAGGTTTGCTCCCTGGTATAACCCTCAGACCCGCGACCTAAAGCAAACTTCACGAAAGCTGGAAAGTATATGGCGTTCCACCAATCTGGAAGAATCACGCTTAGTTTGGCGAGATAGTCTTAAAACATATAAAAAGGCTCTCCGTAATGCCAGAGCAGCCTATTACTCATCAGTAATAGAGAAAAATAAGAACAACCCCAGGTTTCTCTTTAGCACTGTAGCCAGGCTGACAGAGAGTCACAGCTCTGTGGAGCCGTGTATTCCTATAGACCTCAGTAGTAATGACTTCATGAACTTCTTCAATGAAAAGATTTTAACTATTAGAGGCAAGATTGATGATCTCTTGCCCTCAACTACTGCCGATCTGTCATCAAGAGGAGTGGCCTTGGAAACGGCTGTATGCCCTGGTGTATATTTGGATAGCTTTTCTCCCATTAACCTAGACCAATTGTCTTCAACGGTTTCTACTTCTAAACCGTCTACCTGTCTCTTAGACCCCATCCCAACGAGGCTGCTTAAAGACGTGTTGCCTTTAATTGGCACCTCTCTGCTGGATATTGTTAATGTGTCTTTGCTAATAGGGCATGTACCACATTCCTTCAAAGTAGCTGTAATCAAACCTCTCCTGAAAAAGCCCACTCTTAATCCAGAGGTGTTGGCTAACTACAGACCAATCTCTAACCTTCCCTTCCTCTCTAAGATCCTTGAGAAAGTAGTCGCAAATCAGTTGTGCGACTTCCTACATCAGAATAGTTTATTTGAGGAGTTTCAGTCAGGATTTAGAAAACACCACAGCACAGAGACAGCACTGGAGAAAATTACAAATGACCTCCTAATTGCATCAGATAAAGGACTCATCTCCGTACTGGTATTATTAGACCTTAGTGCTGCGTTCGACACCATTGATCATGACATCCTATTACAGAGACTGGATCAGTCGATTGGCATTTCAGGTACCGCACTAAGTTGGTTTAAATCCTATTTATCAGATCGATCTCAATTTGTATTTGTAAACGATGAAGCCTCAATGACCACCAACGTTAATCACGGAGTTCCACAAGGTTCTGTGCTTGGACCAACTTTATTTACCTTATATATGCTTCCTTTGGGCAATATTATCAGGAAACACTGCATAAACTTCCATTGCTATGCAGATGATACTCAATTATAGCTATCGATCAAACCAGAGGAGACCAACCAGCTCGCTAAAATTCAAGAATGTCTTAAAGACATAAAAACATGGATGACCTGCAACTTCCTGATGTTAAACTCAGACAAAACTGAAGTTATTTTACTGGGCCCTGAACACCTCAGAGATCAATTATCTGGTGATGTGGTTTCTATAGATGGCATTTCCCTCGCATCCAACACCACTGTAAAGAATCTAGGCGTTATCTTTGACCGAGACTTGTCCTTTAACTCCCACGTTAAGCAAATCTCAAGGATTGCATTTTTTCATCTACGTAACATTTCAAAAATCAGGCACATCTTGTCTCAAAAAGATGCAGAAAAGCTGGTTCACACGTGTGTTACTTCCAGACTAGATTACTGCAACTCCTTATTATCAGGCTGCTCTAATAAGTCTCTTAAATCCCTCCAGTTGATCCAGAATGCTGCAGCTCGTGTACTCACAAAAACTAAGAAAAGAGATCACATGACTCCTGTATTAGCTGCTCTGCACTGGCTCCCTGTAAAATCAAGAATCACATTTAAAATTCTTCTCCTCACCTACAAAGCCTTGATTGGTGATGCACCATCATATCTTAAGGAGCTTGTAGTACCATATTGCCCCACTAGAGAGCTGCGCTCACTAAATGCGGGACTACTTGTGGTTCCTAGAGTCCTAAAAAGTTGGATGGGAGCAAGAGCCTTCAGTTATCAAGCTCCTCTTTTATGGAACCAGCTTCCACTTTCAGTCCGGGAGGCAGACACAGTCACCTCATTCAAGAATAGACTTAAAACTTTCCTGTTTGATAGTGCTTATAGTTAGGGCTGAATCAGGTTTGCCCTGGTCGAGCCCCTTGATATGCTGCTATAGGCTGCTGGGGGATGTTTTAGGATACACTGAGCACCTATCTCCTCTTCTCTCTCTCCTTATGGATGAATTTACATCTCTCCATTGCACCTTATTAACTCTGCTTCCTCCCCGGAGTCGTTGTGACTTCACGTCTCATAGGGTCCATTGGACCTGGAGGTGTCTGATGCCTGGTGAGCCGGCCTCCCGCGTTGGCCCTGCTGATGCGCCTCCTCTCTACCTCCTTCTGTTTCATGGATTGGAGTTCCATTCATACATTGTCATATTCATGTAATGTGTTTATGTAACTTTGTAAATGCTGTTCATTCTGTACACATGACATCTATTGCTTCTGTCCATCCGGGGAGAGGGATCCTCCTCTGTTGCTCTCCTGAAGGTTTCTTCCATTTTTTCCCTGTCAAAGGTTATTTTTGTGGAGTTTTTCTTGATTCGATGTGAGGTCCTGGGACAGGGATGTCGTATGTGTACAGATTGTAAAGCCCTCTGAGGCAAATTTGTAATTTGTGATAGTGAGCTATACAAAATAAACTGAATTGAATTGAATTGAATTGTTTATATTCCTGTCCTCTGTCTGCTGTGTTCCTGTTATTATCCTTTGTGCACATGGCTGACTTACCTACCTCATTATGCATATGAGGTAGGACATATGAAGTGTTTATATTGCACATATACATTGGTATTGATAGTCTTATTGCACATGAACGAATGAGTAATGTGCCCTGTTTTTCTATGGTATGTGTGGTCTACTGGGAGCAGTGTTGGTTGTGCAGACTGACAGCGGCAGGAAGGAAGGACCTGCAGTGTCTCTCCTTCACAACCCGCGGGGGAAGCAGCCGGTCACTGGAAAAGCAGGGAGAGTGGAGACCAGTGGCTTACTGGGATTCTGAAAGGGACCAGACGTCTGCAGATGTATGTGTGAATAGCTGGCTTGTGGTTCTGCTGTTTCCACATTTGAACTGGATGATCAACATTCTTCCAGATCTGTGAGGTGGATAAACTCTTACTGTGTTCCGTCTACATCTGCATCAACAATGGATGCCTTCAGCACAAGCAGCCTGGAAATCGACCTGCTCCGGTAACCCTATTGATGACCCAGATGGCTCAGTCCCTGACACACTTAAACTGGCTGCTGTCACCCCCATCCTCAAGAAACCTGGACTCGACCCTGAGACCATGAGCAATTTCCGGCCCATCTCAAATCTTCCCTTCCTGTCAAAAATACTGGAACGTGTCGTCGCTGCACAACTCAAAACCCACCTCATTTCCAACGATCTGTTCGAGCCATTTCAATCTGGTTTCCGCTCACAGCACAGCACCGAAACAGCCCTTCTCAAAGTCACCAATGACCTCCTCCTCTCCTCAGACTCTGGCCACCTCAACATTCTCCTTCTCCTGGATCTCACTGCAGCCTTCGACACCATCAACCACAACATCCTTCTCTCCCGCCTCGAATCGTCCCTCAACATCACCGGAACTGCTCTCTCCTGGCTCAAATCATATCTAACAAACAGACAACAATTTATCAGCATCAACAACTGCACCTCCTCCACTGCTCCTCTGTCTCAGGGCGTCCCCCAGGGTTCGGTGCTTGGTCCTCTTCTGTTCATCCTCTACCTGCTCCCTCTTGGAAACATCATACATCATCACTGTCTCCTCTTCCACTGCTACGCTGATGATGTCCAGCTCTACATCTCCACAAAAGCCATTACCACTGCTACTCACTCCACTCTGACCAACTGCCTCACTGACATTAAATCATGGATGCAAACCAACTTTCTCAAACTCAACTGTGATAAATCGGATATGATCATCATCGGCCCCAAATCTCTCACCAAAACCAGTCACAACTTCTGCCTCACCATTGACAACTCCACTCTGTCTCCCTCCCCTCACATCCGCAACCTCGGAGTCATGTTTGACAGCAACCTCTCATTTGAACATCACATCAAACAAATCACCAGAACCTCCTTCTTCCACCTAAAAAACATTGCCCGTCTCCGCCCATCACTTTCCTCATCTGCTGCTGAAACTTTAATCCACGCCTTCATCACCTCCAGAATTGACTATTGCAATAGTATTCTTTATGGCACATCTTCCAAAATCCTAAACAAACTCCAATACATCCAGAACTCTGCTGCTCGCCTGCTCACCCACTCCCGTTCCCGTGATCACATCACCCCTGTTCTCCAGAGCCTTCACTGGCTCCCCGTCCCACAACGGATCCAATACAAAATCCTTCTCACTCACAAAGCCCTCCATAATCAGGCCCCCTCCTACCTCACCTACCTGCTCCACCACCACACTCCATCCCGTCAGCTCCGCTCCTCTGATGCCAATCTCCTGTCCATCCCACATAGGACCAAGCACCGGACGTGGGGTGACAGAGCCTTCTCTATATCTGCCCCCTCCCTCTGGAATTCTCTCCCCAAACTCATCCGAGACTGCACTGATCTTTCCTCATTCAAATCCCAAATCAAAACCCACCTGTTCAGAACTGCTTTTAATGTGTGATTGTTTGTTTTTTTGTTTTTGTTTTCTTATCAGGGTCCGAGCGACTCAAAGTCCCTATTTATTTGTTTTATTTGTTTTACCTGTATTTTAGCTATTCTTATTTATTTATTTTTAGCTTTTAGGACGTTTTAATTATGTGAAGTGTCTTTGAGTACTATGAAAAGCGCTATATAAATTAAATGCATTATTATTATTATTATTATGGTAAGGTCAGTGTTACATTATATTGCTTTACTTTTTTTTACTAGCTTGTTACCACCGCCAAATCTATGTCTCATTTCCTGTCTGGTTTACTGATGTCAAATTTTTGGATAGATGCTTCTGCATGCACCAGTAGTGTGTGAAATTAATATGAGTATAATAGCTTACAATGTGTATTTTACATACAGACATTTGTATCCTCCCAAACCAGGGTTTTCAGTTTCACTATTCTGTTTTTACTTATGAAAATCACTGCAAAATGTAATTAAATGAACTTTCTTGATTGAAGAAATAGGTCACCTTTTGTCTTACGGTCAACCCTTATCTTCATCACACTAACAAGGAGAGTAAAATGTTCGGAAATAGAAATGCTCAGATGATACACTAACTTGATGACATTTTCATCTTCATCATTCTATGATGGGAAGCAATAATTAGACATAGCACGCCTGCAAACAACGTCAATCTAAAAACACAAATGGACACAAGGGCCAAAGGGTCAAGGGCCTCAGCCGCAAATTTCAGAAACTAAACTTGCATGTTCATAGATTGTGGGGCTGTTCACACTTAGTGAAGAGCATGCATGTCAGATCTCTTTGTTTGTTTAAATAAAATGGTATGTTAAGCTCCGAACAATTACTTTAGTGTTAATTATTTGTTGTATCACTTTAAAAGCTTCACCTTGAATCAAAATGATCAGATGTGATGCTCTTTAATCTGCTTCAGCTTCTCTGACTGAGTTGATCATCAGATTTGTTGTCTTTCTGCTGGGTGTGATTTTTCTTTTCACCTTTTTCAGAGGCATTCCCTCTCAGTCAATTCACTCTGTACAACATGTATATTATGGGATATCACGCCCAGGATTTGAAGTACCCGCGGAAACCTCTAATCCCACCTTTTAAGGAAGATGACCAGTGGTGACGTATGTGACATCTGTCCCCACTATCATTCCAGTTATTTCGTTCTTCACCTTAATGAGAACACCTCTGCTGAGTTGGGGTACTTCAATTCAGTCTATTTTATATAGCCCCAAATCACAAATTACAAATTATCCACAGAGGGCTTTACAATCTGTACACATATGACATCCCTGTCCCAGGACCTCACATCGGATCAGGAAAAAGTCCCAAAAAGACAGAAAAATAACCTTTCACAGGGAAAAGAAAGGAAAAAAACTCCAGAAGAACAACAGAGGAGGATCCCTCTCCCCGGATGGACAGAAGCAATAGATGTGTACAGATCAACAGTGTTACAGAGTTACACAAACACATTCAATGAATATGACAGACATGTATGAATAATGAGTACTAGGCATGGACCACGATCCAGATTTCCACAATCCATGAAATCCAATCTAAGCACTGTTAAAGAGGAAAGTCTTAAGTCATTGTTCTCTCCTAATTAGTAAGGCCTGTGCAGCTTTGAGATCTACACCTGTGCAAAGCGATCCAGCTAACGAGTCAGAGGGAGGAGCCACTGCCTATTTCAGCCTGCAGTGGCCATGCTGGAGGAAACTGCATCAACAGTTCTGTGTTTGCAACAATGGGGTCCAGCCAGCTTCTTGTGTTGGGGTTTGTGCTTGCGTGTGTCAGCTTCAGTGCTGCTAGATTCCTCAGAATGAGACCACCAAACTACCTGGGAGTTGAAGTTGAGCCAGCAAAAGCAACGCCTGAGAGAGGGCCCTCCAGGAAGTCCATTCAACAAGCTGCCATGTTCCGGGCTAAGCAGATCCAGCCAGTGGTCGACTCGTTGTCCTGGAGGTTTCCAAAAGATCCAGTGGATTTGGTGAAGGTGACCCCTGTCAACTTTGAACTGCGTCAACCAGACACTGACAACCGCGTCGCTGTGAGGTGTGGGGAAAGCAAGATCCAGGTGGAAGTGAGCCAGGACTTGCTGGGCCTTGGCAAGCTGATAGACCCAGAGGACATCACACTTGGTGGCTGTTCCCCTACTGAGATCGACGACTGGGCTCATGTGCTGGTCTTTGAATATGAGCTGCACAACTGTGGCAGCAAACGAGTGGTGAGGTTTTTGTTCATTGAATGTATTGGTGTTGTACTTTCAGTCAAATGTTACTCAGTAGTTCTCTCTCTTAGATGACCGAAAATTACTTGCTGTATGCCTTTTCACTGATCTACGACCCCAAAGTGTCTGGCAGGAGTCACATCACGAGGACCCAGAGTGCCGTCATTGGGGTGGAGTGCCACTACCTGAGATGATCAGCCTGCAACGACGCCCTTGAGTTTACTGTGTAGACATTAACTTTGAGTCCAAGCAAACCATAATAAACTTTTTAATGTCTCAGAACACTGGTTTACTCTGCGCTATTCCTGAGACACAGACACAAACGCATGACTGAATGTGAACTTGAACTTGAATGTCCCAACTTGATCACAGACTCTGATGCTCCACAGAAGATGGGATCTGAAAGGAAAATGTGTAAAAGGAAACATTCAATCTAGTGCACTGACAGCCAAAGGGAGGGGCTGTGCTCTTTTCTACTGTCAAATACACGGAACCTAATGACGTGACTAGATACATCCCAAGTAGTTTCCTTGCTGGAACCGGACGTTCTGAGCCGCCATATGACGGCAGACCCAAACTCCTATTTCTGCTGAGTAGGGATCTCTGAACCGTACACTTGTCAAACCCTTACTGATTCAGAAGATGACAATCTTTACTGATTAGAGCTGGAAATATGAACAAAGTAACTTGTTTTCCTGTGGAAGTCGAGAACTAGTGTCTAAATGATTTAATGTCCAGACTCTGTAAACAATCTGACTCCACTGCGGTTAAGTCGTATTTATTAAGGCCTCCAGGCGCTATACCTGTATGGATGGAAGAGAGCCTTTTAGAGCTGAATCGAAAGGCTCTTGCTAGAGCCAAAGTTTGGATTGACCGTTCTGGAGCAACATGGTGGACTGACATAAACGGCTCATTCTAAGGTAAAGATTCTTAGGCGTTTAAATAGAATGTCCTGCAATGCAACATGCTATGAGACACTTTTTCACTTTGTCCAACCATGTACTCCTTTTCTTCTGTGATCCCTGTGTTGCATTAGTCTCGTCAGCCTCGCTCTTCCCCTGTGTTTCTTCCACCAATCGGCTGTCAGTCGTTTATGTATGTTTATATGTGTGTTTATATTCCTGTCCTCTGTCTGCTGTGTCACCCTCGGGGGAAGCAGCCGGTCACTGAAGGAGCTGCACAGTGCATATGCATTATTATTGTTGTTAATAATAGTATTAGAGGAACTGCAACATTACATAGATTAAATCCCTGACTGGCACTGTGGGTTTTTTTAGCATTGCATTCTTATTACTAAGATGCAAATGTACATTTAAGTGTGAATACAAAAAAACCCGACATATTGTAAAGAAAATAAACAAAATATGTTGTCTGGTCTTGAGATCAACTCTGTTTTGATGGTTCCCTCCAGTGGTCACGACAGGTAACTACATCAACGTATAGACGCTAGACACCATGGCATACATCCTCTTTCGGTTAATACTTTCAAAATAAATACTCAGTACTAAGTAATCAAGCTGAATCTACTGAACGAAAAGAAGTGATCATGCTAGCGTTAATTGTTATCTTGTGGTCATAGTTAGAGACTACAACCCCATATTTGTCATCGGGAATAATGCAGATTCTCGTTGTATTTTTAAGATAAAAATCATCTTTATACAATATCTTGAACTTCCCCCGGCCCTTGAACGCATCATTTCTCCCCTGCCAACGTCAGCCGGAACCAGGAAATGTCCAGCTTGTTGTGAGTTGTCGCGTTGTTTTTAGCTGTTTCTATTGTTTTTTTCTTTTTTTTTCTTCCTGGGTCACAAATGGCGAGCTGCGTGGGACCGCGACTCTGGTCCTCGGCGCTGCTGCTGCTGGTGCTGATCGGGACGGTCGGTGCCGTGTCCCAACAGGGAAAATGGGTCGTGAACATCGACAGCGTGAGTTTCCTGTTTGTGATGTCGTTTGTGTGTTTTTGTAAAAAGAGAGCGGATTTAGTGTTAGCTGGTAGATTCACGTTTTAAACACGTTGGACAGGACGTTAGAGGTGGTGTTAAGGTGGTACAGGTGGTGTTAACGTGGTACGTGTGGTGGTGTGTCGTTAAGGTGGTACAGGTGGTGTTAAGGTGGTACAGGTGGTGTTATCGTGGTACGTGTGGTGTTAACGCGGTACAGGTGGTGTTAAGGGGGTACAGGTGGTGTTAACCTGGTACAGGTGGCGTTAAGGTGGTACAGGTGGTGTTATGGTGGTACAGGTGGTGTTAACTTGGTACATGTGGTGATGTGGTGTTAAAATGGTACATGTGGTGGTACAGGTGATGTTAACGTGGTACAGGTGGTCTTAAAGTGATACAGGTGGTGTTAACCTGGTACAGGTGGTCTTAAGGTGGTACAAGTGGTGTTAAGGCGGTTAGGTGGGACAGCTGGTGTTAAGGTGGTACAGCTGGTGTTTAGGTGGTACAGCTGGTGTTTAGGTGGTGTTAAGGTGGTACAGCTAGTGTTTAGGTGGTAAGGTGGTACAGATGGTGTTTAGGTGGTGTTAACACAATGCATTCAATTCAATTCAATTCAGTTTATTTTGTATAGCCCAATATCACAAATTACAAATTAGCCTCAGAGGGCATTGACTCCAATATACTTGTTCTGTACACAAGTACTTTCATTTCATGCACCTGTATACTTCTACTGTATTCGTAACAGAGTATTTGCAAACTGGTAATACTACTTTTAAGTAAAACATCTCAGTATTTCTTTCATCGCCGGATGTGTGTCATGATAAGTTCAAACATTATCTGGTTTCAGCTTTTCGGTTTAACGATTCGCTGCTTTTCTAGCTTTTTATAATCATGCTCATCTTTGGGTTTTGGACTCATGGTCAAATAAAAATAATAAATTGAGCCACATTGGGTCGAAAATCATAATACGTATTTTGACATTATAGACGAAACAATCAATTAATTGTCCATCTCTATATATTTAGATATAATGGTACTTTCGTATAAAGAACATTATTATTAATATGTGTGTAATATGTAATGAGCTAAAATCCAATATGAATACAATACCTTATTTAGTACTTCTTTAAAGCTGCACGTTATTAAGTAATGTTTTTCCACCAAAACCTTCTCTGAAAAAAGAAAAAGATTGGTCTGTTCTCGTTCTCACGGTTGAACAGGAAGCTCGGCTCTTTTTCCAACTGCTGTGTTCAGAGGCGCGTTCACGAGCAACGTCAATAAGTGACAATAAATCACAACCGCCCGAGCGTCCATGAGGGGAGCACTGCTGGTCTTTAACAAACATGAGAACATGAGGCTTTGGCGGAACTTTGGTATTAAGCTGACATATGACGTCATTGTTCCGTCTCTGGGCCAGTGAAGTGGTAGATTATATTTATTTAGTTTAAGATATGGCCAGAAAAAGGGCACAGGGATTTTTTATTAGTTTTTTAATTGACCACTCAATTAGAGTTACATTTCTCTCTTCTCAAAGTCTTTTATTTTGATGAAGTCTGTAAAATGAACATAACTTTGAGTAACATCATATTACTTTTGTTCCCTTCCTATTTCCTAGTCAACGTTATATTCTATCAGTGAATTTTGTCTCGGGAATTTTGAAAAAAAAAAGTTTTTTGCAAAAGCATACAACAGGGAACTTAAATGTAGTTGAGAACAAGACTATGAATGCCTAGGTCAACTGGACGCTGAATGCAGCTGGTTGGGAACATTGTCCGCCAGAAACATAAACATAAACATAAAACGTTCTGTTGTTTTTGAACGTTTTTGTCATCAGTGTTGCATCTGAATGTTTCAGCCCTATGCCTGGCAAGTGTGAGAGCGCCAAGTTGCGTAGAGGCCAAGAGCGGTATTGCAGACAGATAGCTCCCAACATATTGAAAAAAATAAGTGAACTAGTTCATTTTTTGGAGCTGTGAACTTAGTTCAACATTTTGAATTATGAACTGAACTAGTTCATGTAGAAAGTGAACTTTCCCAACACTGTTTGTCATTACCTAGCATATTGATTACTTGGTAAACTGAAGCCATGTTCATTTTAATAAGTTTATTTGTATACAGTAGACTACATTTTTACAGCAGGACGTTGATGAGGTCCAGGCAGAAAGCATTTAGATTCAGGGAAAAACACAAAAACAAAATGTGGGTTTGGGGGTGGTGATCATAGGGAATACACCTTTTTTATTCAACGTTCATGTTTATGTTGTTCGATGAAAGAATAAAGTTATACTCATAAAATGTCAAAAATTTCATTTTTAAAAGTTGTATTATAAATGTTTGCATGCATGTCTGCTTATGACAAGGTAAATACAGTTAAATTACCCCAACATTTCCAGTTTATTCCCGTGGAAAGTTTCCAACTTTGAATATTCCCGGAATTTTGCAACCCTGTGTATGTTGAAGCATTGTCAGACTGTCAGACACATGGATCCTGTTCACCACACCAAGTCTGATCATTTGTTGTGGTTCCTTTTTTCCAGGGAACTCTGAAGAAGCCAAGCTTATTCTTCTTCACTAAAACTCTGTTCAACAGCAGCTTCATCCATCTCAGACGTAAGTAGACGACGACGACGACGACTCCTCTGAGTCACATTGGCCCTCGAGTGACCCCGTGTGATGCGTTCAAAGACCCGAGCAAAGTCGGCAGTGCGTCGCAGATAGCGAGCATGCTAAATATCTGGAACCTAACGGCCAATGAGAGTGTAACGCATGGGATTATGGGATACACGGGGATGGGGTTGCCTGTAACCATAGGAACTGTAACTCTATGTGTTGCATTTGCAACACGGACCATAGTTTTTGTTGCTCCTAAAGGAAACCGGCTATAGATGGTAAAGTGTGGACCTTTTTGTCAAAGCTCTGCGGATTGTTGAACAAACAAACAAAGACATATCCTGTCCCGCCGCTCCATCAGGTGGTGTGGAAACCACAACGACATCAAGTCCGTTACAGCGATCTGACCACTTTGAATGTGTGAATTAGCTTTTGATGGCATACTAAAGATGAATCTGTTCTCCCCACCCCCACCCCTCAGTGGTGTCGGAGACCTGCAACTCCTCGTCCCCCGTCCTGCTGAACGTGTCGTGGTATCTGAGGAACTCGCACTGCTTCAAAGAAGTCGTCAGCCTAGACGTAATAGCATTATTTATCACTACACAATAGGACATACAGTATATCATTTAGAATTCTTATGATCACTGTTTAAATCAGTGTTGTTTATCTACTCATTATTGATCGGACATTATCAATCCATCTTATACCTAAGGGTTAATGTACAGGTACTTTTTTCCTAAAGAGATTTTGGCAATAATGACCATCTTGCTGAACAATATCCTGCTTATAACATGGCTATTTCCTAAAGACATCAATCCCTTGACACACAATATTGTAAAAAGTAATTATATTTATTAGTTAATTATTTCATTGCTTTTGCTAAAAAAATTAAAATAATAATCGTCTGTTCGCTGTGTACCAAAGCACCGGTTTATTATTCACGGCAGCGGCCTGTTGCCTCTTTGTCACGTGACGCACTGTTTGCCTGTCGACAGGTGGAGAATGCAGGAAATTACTTCAATTCAACGAAGGTCAAAAAAGGAGGAGGAAGTGGATATTATGTTTTTCATCAATATCCTGTCATCACCTGCAAGCCACACATAGGCCCCAACACGGTGACGTACACACACACACAGTGCAAATAATAAGTAAAAAGTGACTGTATATGATGGTTATTATTAATGAAAATTGTGGGTGCGTTTTTTTTACAACAGTTTGGCCTGAATGAGTTTGAGATGAAAACCCGACTGACGGAAGTGACGCCCCAACAGGTGAGCCACTTTCTGCTTTCTGTCCCAAACCAGAGCTGCACAAAACCAAGAAGAAGAATGAAATGAACAATCACAGTTCACGTTGCTGCCCGTCAGCTCCTGTGGGGCTCTAATGCAACCCGCCTCAATAATGCACAACTATAAACACTTTGAGTGGAATCCAGTAAATCCAGTTTGTCTTTAAAAACTGTTCCGTGGTAACATTCATTCATAGCTCCCTCTGGTCTCTCAGATATCATTGTTTTCTGGGCTATTAAGAGCTCCTTGTTTGCTCAGACTAAACTTTGATCAGTCAAGAATATACTGCATTACAATTCTGTTAACACACACGCAATATATTCAAACAAAATGATCCCAGTCTAATTGGTTAACGGGCCAATGTTTGTTTTTTTTACCCTATTTTACCATGTTTTGTGTCTAAAAGTGTATGTTTATCATGAACATTATGGCCAGAACAGTACAGGGAAATGAAACACTTCTCCCTTATCTCCCACTTCCTGTTTGTTATTGTGTCATGTGACTTGATGACGGTGGAAACGTGTTGGAGTGCTGGAGAGAGGTCACGATAACGATATATATATTATCCCAGAAATCAATATTCAAGCAACTATTGTCATTTTAAGACTTCTTTGCCACTGATATAATGAATGACAATACAGTAGCATAATAAAGCAAGCACACCGTTTCAAAGAGCGATTCACTTTTAATTCTCAATATTCAGACATTGGAATTTTTGTTGGAATGAATGAATCGTGAATGAAATAAATCCACACCACCAAAACAATTCAAAACTAAATGGATCTGTGCCTTCTGATGATGACTGCAAAACTAACATTTTGCAGTCATCTTAAAGAATCGTTTTGATTTCTTTCATTCACTCTTAAAAATGTCCCATGTGTTTCATTAGCCAACCACAGAGAAGACTCCAGGTCGGAGGAGAAGGAGTGATGCACCTACAGAATCTCCAAAGCCAAAGGTGTGCACGTCTGTGGATTTGAGATGTTCTTTGAATATTTTAGATTGGTTGATTTAATTGTTAAATGTCTGACTCACTGATTCTATTGCCCTCTGTCTCTCAGGTTACCGCAGTACAGAAGAAGGGGGATTCCGCCAAAAAAGGAAAAGCTTCCATCCCTCCTCAAGGGGTCAATCAGGTCTGTTCAGTATAGTCAGCTAAACTGGCAGAGAGGGTGTGGAGGTTCCTGGTTTTAATCCCATATATACACATACACACAAAGTGACTATATTTGGACTGAGCAGGAACGTGACGTAGAGATGCCGTACACGGCTCTGGTAGGGTAGCTATCTGTCAAACACATGGTAGTAAATGATGGTCCAACATCATGTTGTATTGAAGACGATTTGAAACTAGATATTGAGACCATAAACTCATGTTTACAATGTTTACTGAGGGAATAAATCAAGAGAGACATAGAGTCATTTTCTCACCCGCGCTGTCTCTCTGAGCCCGCCCTCTCAGCTCGCTTGCAATACCTCTCCCTTTTTTCTCTCTTTCCTTTTGTTTTTATCAAACAAAGGGAAATGCTCTCCCCTCGTCTTAAAATGGTCCTAAGTAGATAGTGTACATTCCTGCAAACCACGCTCCGACAGTTCTTCTACTTTTGAAAGAATACTCTGGGGGGTAAATTGTCCCCCAAACCTAATTAAGTTCCCAAAAGGTTCCCAGTACCTCAGGAAAAAGGTGCTTAAGTTCCAAGTTGACATGAATCTGAAGTCAATTTTCATCAACCAATTGAGTCAACTCTTTGATCTTCTTGTATACAATCTCTGAAGGCCAAACCCAAAAATGTCCTCAATAATGTAGTCTATGTCCTCAGCAAAATAACCGTCACTGCACAGCAAACTTTCTTTACCGTTCCATAAGAAAACAGAATCCATCCCGTCTGATTGTTCCTAATCCTTTACAGCGGCAGTTTCGGTTTCTGCCATCTGGAACCCTCCTCAGACTCCCACTCGATCACATCAATAAACCCAAACTCCTTTTGTTGCCTCGGCCATCTCTGAGAAATTCTACTGTTGGCTGTTGTAACTGTTGTAATACGGTGCCCTAAATGTATGCATATGATGCATAACCAATTGCAAATCAAGTTATTGACTTGTCCTTGTTGCTCAGATGGCTGCTTTACTTGATGTGGTGGCCGAGACCTGGGAGGACGGACCATACATGTTCATCCTGAGTGTCCAAGAGGTCAAGGACAAGAGCAGAGCCCCTGAAGCCGCTAACCCTCCCACGCCCTGGACTCTACAATGTCAGGCACACACACCTACATACAGTGTATAGGGTGGACTACCTGTTCAACCGTTAGCCATTAGAGTGTTTTAAGGTTGCACCACGGGGCAGTATTGAAAGGTGGAATACATTACATAGACAAACCACATTGGTTTATAGAGCAGTTCTGAATGCCCTAATGTTCTAATGTTTTGGAGTTTGAATGTAGAAAACCAGTTGATCTAATCGTGTCTGTTTGTGTTTGCAGTGCAGATCAGCATGATGGGTCCTCATGACTACATATCAGCCTCTGAGTGGCCGATGATGGTGGTAAGAAGACGCACATACGCAAGACGAAATAACACTTCAAGAACAAAAATCAAACATAACCAACAAATGTGTTAGTCCGTTGTCTTTCCTATTCTCTGGAAACAATGGGATAGAAAAATCTAGATCCCGGGAGGTATAGGACATCACCAGAGTTACACTTTTAAAAGAGCATCTAACGCGCTGTGTTTAACTCCCCAATCAGGGCAGACAGGATTAAATGAGCACCACTAAACACGATTAATAAATCCATGACAGATTTTTAAAAGTTAAGTTTATTGTCATTGATGATAAAGATGAGCTATTTGTTACTGATTTCTCCATGCTGCCGAGCGCGGTGCCGCCATGAGTAGGTCAAAGTTCAATGAATTTAAACTCTAAAAAGCACTGAAAGCTGTGGTTTTGTCGTCGAGGTACTTGTCAAGTTTAAAAGGTTATTTATTCTCACTGTACAACACGAGTGAGCAACAGAATGCAGTATGTAATACCATCTAACTACATCAAAAGGCACCTCTTCACCAATATCCCTGATGCTTGGTAGATGGGCAGTGTTCATCATCTGCTGCCCTCTTGTGCTGGACAGTGTTTCATATTTCGAAACATCTGTTAAAGTGTACACTACAAGTTTAGTGTCCGCTATATTTTCAATGTGTCCCCATAGAGAACGGTATGTTGCTTTTATCCAGGTCTGTTTTTCCAAACTGAGGGCATACCAACCTCCACCTATTATACACTAACTATGGATAAATACTTAATACAAACCGCAACTATCCAAATATACAAACCCTTTAAGAATCCTTGTTATATCAGACAAATGTCTTTTTTCCCAAAGTCAATATTGTCAACCCTTCTGTAATGTGTCTCCAGTTCTACATGGTCATGTGTATTGTGTACGTGCTGCTGGCGGTGTTGTGGTTGGCTCTGTCGGCGTGCTACTGGAGGGATCTGCTCAGGATCCAGTTCTGGATCGGAGGAGTCATCTTCCTGGGCATGTTGGAGAAAGCCGTCTACTACGGCGAGTTCCAGAGCCTCAGATACGAAGGCTTGTCGGGTAGGTGAAGACACGGAGGCGCTCTCTCCGCATTGATCGAGGCCGAGTGTTTGACCCAGCGGCGCGTGGAGAGGTAACACGCTGTAATGTGTCCTCCTGCAGTCCAGGGGGCGGTGGTGTTTGCTGAGGTGCTCTCTGCGGTAAAGAGGACTCTGGCCAGGGTGTTAGTGATTATCGCCAGTCTGGGATACGGTATCGTGAAGTACGTCTTTTTCTTCTCACAGCTCTCTTTGTAGTTTTAACCTCAGTTTTTGTGATAAAAAATTCCTCACTAATATCATTTTGAATCCTCTTGTCTTTAATCTTTTTGATAACTTTGATTTCAATTTAGACAAGGACTACACTTTGTTCTTTACTATATCTAACGATCATTTTCAGACAATCTTTGAGTCTATAACATGTACAAAATGATGAGAAATGCCTATGACCAGTTGTGTTGGTGTGACGGAGCCATAACACGCCTTTCTGTCTGCTCACCAGGCCCAGACTCGGGGCGTTGCTCCACAGAGTCGTCGGAGTCGGTCTGCTCTACCTGATCTTCTCTATTGTTGAGGGGATGCTCCAAGTCAACGCTGTAAGTCTTTTGTGTGTGTGTGTGTGTCAATATTGTTATTATTTGGTTTCCCTTCTGCTGACCGTTTTATATACTGTGTGTGTTTGTGTGTGTATCTAACTTTTTCCCCCTCCTCTAGGATCGAGGAAACTACACCAGCAGTAGAATTGTGTGTGACATAGTGCTGGCCTTTATTGATTCCTGTGTTGTCTGGTGGATATCCTTTAACATGTACACAAACACACACACTCAAAACACGTCAGCACCTAGTTAATAATTATGCACCTTTTAAATGACAAAATTCTTACTATTAAATAATAGTATTAATAGTAAATAATAACAATAAATAATTTCAGGTTAAAATAATCAGGTAAAAGTTCAGAAGATAAAGCAGGATTTTGAGTTTCCGCGTTGTTTTTTTCGTTTTCATTTTTTTTTTAAATCACTGTCATTTTTGTGTCCAAATATATTTTGCACACAAAAATGGTTGCTATAAGAAAAGATGGCAACCATTGAGGGTGTCCATCGTCTCACATTCTGTCTCGAAGGTAAACTACACTGCTAAACTCTGGCAAGATGGTTTAGGGTGGGCATGTACCTCGTATGGTTGATTAGACATTGACCCCAAATGGTTGAGGTCATCAGGCAGAGAGAGTTTTTGCATGTTATCGCAACTTGTGTGTAACCATCTATTATTAGTAAACCACCTGGGTACTCGCAGTTCACTGCAATTTGCCATATTTGTCTGTGTGAATGCTTGTATGCACTCAAAACATAACAAGTGTAAGTACAGAAGCATTTCTGTCCTGATCCAGGTAAATTGCTGCTTGTCTGTTGCTCTGCAGGTTTACATACTACTATGTTAAACCCCACCCACCTAGTACACCCATCTGAGCTAAACAGAATGAACTGTAGCTGCTCAATGACTGTGGTACACTGTCTGCATTTCTGTTTTTCCCCCTCTCAACCCTCTCTTTCCCTCAGTTTGCCTCTCCACACTTCTTCATCATCCTCTTCGTGCTACCCGTCTTACAATCCACGTCCTGCTTCCTTGCCTTCCTGCCTTCCCCTGCCTTCCTTCCGACTCCCCTTCTTCTTGTCTACTGTTATTTTCACCTTTTCGTCATCCGTCATTCTTTTTCTCTCCCTGTAGGCCGAAGGTGAAGTAGTTCTCCTGGCTGCTATTCCTCTGGCTGTGCTCGACTCTACCCTCTGCTGGTGGATATCTGTGACTACATCTTCCCCTTTTTAGTAAAAACTAAAAGGCTCTCTCTCTCTCTCTTTCTCTCTCTTTCTCTCTCTCTCTCTCTATTGCCCCTTTTTTCTTTCTGCTTTGTTCAGCTCTGCCTATAATATTTTGTGTCCAGCAAAACCCCTCTCAATGCTAATACCATGCAATTAACCAAAGTATAGAACTATTTTAATGTACCTTTTTTAGGTGTATTTTCATGTGGCTATATTCACAATAGAACATCTTAGACTATAGACAATGTGCAGCATGTAAAACTTTAAAAACTCTAGTTCCTCATGCACATGCAAACCTCACCAACCACAGGAGTTTGCGATGCTAAATATCTCAAGGGTTAAACCTTTTAGTTTGGGTTTCATTGTAAAAAAATGTTTCATTAAGAAATGGTCCGACACGGTGATCTTAAATTGAAGATGAGAAGCAAAGATCTGTCTGGTCGTGTTTGTTTAACCTGTCGTCGACGCTCCTTGACTGTCGTCACATCTTTGTGAGTCTGGCTCAGACGATGAAGCTACTGAAGCTGAGGAGGAACGTGGTGAAGCTCTCTCTCTACAGACACTTCACCAACACGCTCATCTTCGCTGTCATAGGTACAAAAAAAGAAAACCACACTTTAACGTCTCCTGGAACACATTTGCCTTCTTTAAAACTCATTTGTGTGTGCTTTGCAGCGTCGATCATCTTCATCATTTGGAGCAGCAAGACCATCAAGGTGTCTCAATGTCAGTCTGTGAGTACATCAGCAGGGTTGAGTATGAACTGTGTTCCTCAGTTAGAAAAGTCCTGACCTTATACACAGTTTAGCCCCCTTTCTTTTTAAAAAAAAAAATCTAATTTCATATAGAACAAAAACATGTTTTAAATCCAATTTGGATTTATTCCAAGTGAGATATTCAGGCCAGCGGAGAAAGAAATGTTCATCCTCATTTTTTCTGCATGTAAATGAAGATTTTCTTAATGCTTTTGAAGTGTTTTCATGAAAGAATCTCTCTCTCTCTCTTTCTCCCCCCCCCCTTTCCCCTCCCTCCCTCTCTCTGCAGGACTGGAGGGAGCTGTGGATAGATGACGCGTTCTGGCGCTTATTGTTTTCCATCATCCTATTGGTCATCATGTTCCTGTGGCGACCGTCAGCCAATAACCAGAGGTAAGGGGGGGGGGGGTCGTCAGGCCCGTCTCATTGACTCTCCCTCTCATTCCAACTGTAAAGTCGGTCTCTTTCTCCCTCTCTCTTGCTGTGTGTTTGTCAGGTATGCCTTCAGTCCTCTGTTGGATGAAGAGAGCGAGGAAGAGGAGAAGGAGCCCATGATGAACGAGGCTTTCGGTCAGAAACTTTCCTTCTTTACTCCCTTTCTTCCTTCTTTCCTTCCTCACCTGTTCCCTCCTCTCTTCCCCTCCTGTGTTATTTCTGTCTCACCATCCTCAGTGCCTTCCTTTTTTCTTCTTTTTTTTAGTTCACTTGTCACTTAGTCTGTTAGTTAACTGGTTAGTTAGTTAGTTAGTTCAAGACACGCTGAATGTGCCAGATGTCTTGTTTCATCTGGGTGTCTTTGTTTTATTTCCCTGTGTATCTCCAGAGGGGATGAAAATGAGGGGTGGGAAAAATGAGACCAACGGCACGGCCAAAGCCAACAAGGTGGTAAGTGACCATTTTGAACAAATTATAAAACAATTAGGTTTTTTATGTTGTATTTCTGTATCCAAAACCAATTTGATGGATGGAATTTGTCAGCAGTATTAACAGTTTGACTCTGTACTCATTGAGCATATTATTATGGTGAATCAAAGCACCAAAATGTCTCATTTTAGTAATCTGTCATGTGAAATATCATTAGTTTGATCGACCTTGTTAAGTATAAATTCCCACATTCAATATTCTTTTTTATGAATTCATGGAGGCTGATTTTGTTGTGTTTCCAGGATGAGGATCTGAAATGGGTAGAAGAGAACCTCCCTTCATCGATGGCAGATGTGTAAGTCGTCGTCATCATGACGCCAGCATGTTGACACTGATTATAACATGAGAAAAGATCATAAATTCATATTCAAATATTTTCCCTCTGTCTCACAGCGCCATGCCCCCCCTGCTGGACTCTGATGAGGCAAGTCTTCTGGTTTTCTCATTTCATTACCAAACTACGATGTAACCACACAACAATCAGATGATAAGTAATACGCTTTCAGTTCATCGGAGATGAGTTGCGAATGGCCGGTCGCCCATTTATTCGCATTTAGTCACATTTCTGATGATAAAAAGGGAGTTGTGTACAGTATATCTATTATACTAAGTATTAAATGCACGCAATTTTACTAAAATACCTTGAAGAATCTCTTTAACCTGAAAATAATAATGATTGAAAACAAGTTGACGGATTGACGTCCTTCATTGATTGATTAAACAACAACATTGACGAGGCACTCTTACACTAACAGCACGGTGTGCGCGCGGTTTCATCAACTCGTCTAACTAGCTAAACTCACTCCCGTCCCCAGAACAGGTCCAACCCACCTCCCCTCTGCTCCACCAATCACAGGCACGCAGCTCGACCAGCAAGCACACTGCCTCCCCATGATTGGCTAGAGAGAGGGGGTTTATGACCGACCCCTCCAAATCCAAAGTAGTCTGCCAAAGTTTCACTCCAGTGGTTGTTTGGGTAGCTATTGGCTGGCATCAATGCTGTGTAACGACTTTAAGTCGTACTTCATGCTCGTGGTCCTCCGGTGATAAGATAACTTTAGTTTGCAGTGGTTACAAATAGCAAATAGCTTTGCTTTTATTAACTACGCCGTCTGGTAGAGATTTAAAATGAAAATGTCGATTTAAAAGTACCTTTCTCCATGCTCTCGGTTAATGTGTGCAGCAGTGTTAAGCCCCTCTGTGTGTGTGTGTGTGTGTGTGTGTGTGTGTGTGTGTGTGTGTGTGTATGTAAATGTAAGTGTATGTGTGTGTGTGTGTGTATATGTGTATATATATTTAAAAATATATATATATAATTTTTTTTCAAATGTTTTTTGTAGTTCTGTTCTGTGAGCAGCAGGGGGTGGCAAATAATCAAGCCCGGGAGTTGCCACGGTTACGTCACACAGTTGTTTATCCTCTTTTCTGTGGTCATGGCGAGAAGCACAATGTGACTTCATCGTGTGTGTGTTGCTATTGCTGCTCGGACATTAATGATAATCTTAAACACAACTATAGAAACATTTTATAAAGCATTTTCTGATATAAAACATAAATGCTCAGTCCAAATCTCTATAATATATTTAAAATATTTTTATTATTTTGTTTCCCTTCTGCTGACCGTTTTCCGTACCATTTTCCAAATGATTTACTCTTTGATCTCCAAGCTAAACCTTTTATTTTTATTTTTTATGATCCAGCAATCAACCAAGTGCCTCTTATGTGGAATCAACTTGTTATGTAAGCTGCTGTATTAACACTGATAGATATTGAAAATCCATAGACGGTATGAAGTACTTCCTTTATGGCGTTTCTGTTCTGAGGAATGGAGACGGGAAGGGAAAGAGTCCAAAGGGACGGAGCAGCATTAAAATGCTGCTTGCTGAAGATCTTTTTTCTGTACTAGTAGTCATAATTGAAGGTTGTATTCACACACACACATTAGATGCATTCACACACACACACACACACACACACACTGTATCATGCCTCATCTTGAACGTGTGTTCAGAGACTGATTTATTAAAATAACTGCAAATGACACACTTGGTTCTTTCAATTTTTAGGGAACAAATGAAAGAGCTTCTTTAAACTTACAAGAGGGAAAAAATGGGTCTTTTGTTGCCACCTATCAGCTGACGCTTTTCTCCGCCTGTCTGCCAAAAATGCAGGAAACCTTGACGACCAAGTTTGAGATGTCCAAGATGGAGTAAAAGCAGAAGAGGACGGACAGACGGAGTGTTTGTGAAACGCAGGGTCTGGTGAACAGACAGCTAAATAATAAAGGTTAATTCTCGGTGTAGAAGGTGGATTAAAGAGAAGAATGTCTGTTTCAGAGCACACGTAAAGAAGAGTGATGGACAAACTGGTGGATGAGAGAGGGAACGCAAAGGTGAAGGGTTGCTTTTGTCTGCCTGTGATTTAACCCCTGACTTTATGAGCTTTGTAAGCCTTGATTGTACAAACACTGGGAGTAAAATCAGTCACAGCAGCACAAAGATCCTTTTTATTTTCATTGCCTGTTAGTATTTATATTTCGATATATGATGTTGGTTTTTTTTGTGACATATTTGATCTATTGAGGTTCTCTGCTATAGCGTGGCTTGTTTGTTTTTTTTCACATGCGGAAATGTGATTTTCCAATTTTGTCTCGTCGGACATTTTGTGTCTGAGCTCTCCCTGTCAGTGTTTTTTTGTTGGGTAAATGAATGAGAAATAACGGAGAAAAAACAACTATGTAAATTAATATCTAAATGGCTTTCGGTCCCTTTGGCTTTGGATCCATATTTTTCCAGCTTTGGCTCCAGTGTAATTTGTATTTGAACCATTAAAGCTGTTCACATTTGGATCATTTTATACTGACTGCGTGTGACAACTTTCTTATGTTATTGTTGTATTTTTTTCATTGTGTCCATGAAAAGGAATTTCTGCAACAATAGAGGACTGATTTGCTGCATCAATTAACATTTCAAACATCTTTGATCCACTTGAGGAATCTTGAGGAAATGTGCACTTGGTTTCATAATCATCATTTCATGGTCACTCTACATCCTACTTGATGATTCAATTCAGTTTATTTTGTATAGCCCAATATCACAAATTACTAATTTTGCTTTACAATCTGTACACATACGACATCCCTGTCCCAGGACCTCACATCGGATCAGGAAAAACTTCCCAAAAATAAGCATATCTAGGGACTGAACCAGAACAAACCTGATTCAGCCCTAACTATAAGCACTATTAAAGAGGAAAGTCTTAAGTCTACTCTTAGATATGACAGTGCCATGGCCTTTTAGGCCTATGGAGGTGAGGAGAAGGATTTTAAATTTGATTCTTGATTTTACAGGGAGCCAGTGCAGAGCAGCTAATACAGGAGCAATGTGATCTCTTTTCATTTTAAGAACTAAGAAAACATGAGAACACCAGAACACACATGGATAACTCCATCAAGCAGCCATATTGGGCAAAGTGAACGTCACTTCCAGCTGGACGACGGACACATGATGAAGAGGTGGATAAAAACAGGAACACTTTAACCCTAACAAGGTTCATGGGGGCATCTTAATATATAAACATGTTCTTTTAGATGTTATATATACATATACATATATATATATATGTATATGTGATTTATATTATATAATATTTATATTTTATTATAATATATTTATGATATGTATATTGTATTTTTACATTAGATGGTATTTATATATCATATGCAGACAATTATATGATCTATGTATATATATATATATTAATATACTGAATTGTATGAATAAGATGTCAGTGTTGGAATACATGTTAAATATTTAACTACAAAGTAGAAATGCATGTTTGATACTTTTTTTATACATTGAATCATATTGGGATGTTTGCTGAAATTGATTGGATGGCCCTACCAAAAAAACATTCCACCAGCTGCCACTGGTGCTAACCCTCAAGCAAAACTTTTTTCACTCATTGTCTTTTTATTTGCTTGATCACACGTTAACATGGCCGCTGACCGTATCTTCTGCATGTGTGTAACGTTTTTCTTGACGGTAGCCGTGTGTGTCTCTGTGTGTGTGTGTGTGTGTGTGTGTGTGTGTGTGTCAGCCTGCCTGCCAAGTGTTGACAGTGTCTTGTCTGAATGACTAAATGCTTCATACATCATCCCATTCAGGCGCAGGGAAAATTCCTCTCCCTCTCCCCCTCTCTCTCTTTTTCTCTCTTTCTCTCTCTCCTGTCGACTGCATTGGCCTGTAACAGCTCATAGTTATCAGGTTCATGAAATAGATAGTTGTGTTGTTGTTTTCCCCCCTCACATTCCTGATCTGAATATATTTATATTTTCTTGCAGCTGCTCTTATGAGGTAGATAAGACATGTTTGACAGCTAGTAATAAATCCATTACAACAACAACAACAAATGTGGCTATGTATTGTATACTGCGGTATAAAATCCAAAAGTGTTAGGTTTTAAGAACACTTTTTCCTACCCACATTCAAAACTCATTACACCAAAATATCGGCCAGAGCCCCCTGTGACGAGCGTCTTTATCCTTAAACGGCAATCATAGAAGGTTTTTTTTCACCCCGTTGTTAATGCGGTCACACTTTGTTGCAGCATTTATTCAAACGTGTGTCATACTTCACCAACAGAATATACCAAGATTCGGGGTGAAATCCTGGCTGAAGGCTGAAATCTTTGAGAGGGGTATTCTTTTAACGTCTTTCCGAGAAACAGGAAACCGCTCCGTCTCCTTCAATAGGACTCGACAGCGCGTCCCTCAACCTCTGATAGTGTGTGGTGTTATGAATTATCACCCCGTGGCAAACATTGTATCTACGTGTTGTTGGTTTCTTATCTAGGTCCCCGAGGACGCCAACACATTTGTGTTTTCAAAAAGCACAAATCAAAACAAGGATGTGAAGTCATTGGGAACAATTTGATTGACAATCGAGAAAGACTGGACTGATAAAATGAAACACCTGTGAGACATAAGCATACCTCTGGGGTCGGTCGGACTCTGTCAGGTGCCATTTGAAACCGCTCACGTGGTACTTTTGTGCGCTGCTTTGGATTAGTGACCTGGTGTGGTGGAAGATTACTATGTTTGATCAGGTGGAGAGTTGTGGTTCAAATATTCAATTGCAACAAACAGAGTCTTCGAAGGAATCAAAGTTGTCTTTCCGTTTATTCAAGCTTGCAAGCTGGGAAAAGGGTTCAACAGCCACGTATCTCAGTGAGCTGCCAAAATCTCTTGATTCATACATTGTATTACATCGTGATTTATACAAGCACATGCACCCCCCTCCAGGGCCCACTATGTTGACAAATGAAGAAACAGTGTGAATGTCTTGGATAAGAATTCAGAAGAACAAAGAACAGAGTGTATTGGTTTCGATAAGGCATATGGTCATCTGTCCTCCTCCCCATCCTCCCTGTTGCTCTGCCCTTGAACCAGTCCACAAAATAACACATATTTTTACCGTCACATTGGTCAAATGGAAATATAGAATCCCAGGGCGACGCTTGTTGTGGCCGCGGTCTGCATATTGGGGTCAAACTTCTATATATTACATTTTTGGCATGCACAACGTGCTGGAGAATCTGTTGATTGAAAAGCTAAATCATCAGTATGTTGCACTTCAAGTCCACTTTATTTATTGTGCAGAATGTTGCACTAATATCATCTCTGTGCTTAAAATGTCATGTAAACGTGAGCCCAAATGCTCATGTCGATTCTCGTATGATCTAATGATAGCAGCTCGCCTAAAACGCCAGTCAGTACTTTACTAATCGCTTCACGTAATTAAATCTGCTAATGTAATTTCTTCTTGAGTACACAGAATGAAGACTGGTATATCATACAGTAGGTGTATATTTAGCAGCTGGTGTCTTTATGTTATAATCCTGACATGTAATCCATCTGTTTGGCCTCTCTCTCTCTCTCTCTCTCTCTCACTCTCTCTCTCTCTCTCTCTCCCCCCCCCCCCCCCCCCTCCATCCCCCCTCCATGTATTTGACCTCAACTGTAACCCAATGAAAGACATATCTAAAGATGAGTGTAACCCAACATGTTCTCCATCTGCTATTCAAAGCGGCTTGCAGTTTAGGGGCGGAGCTCTGTCTGTATTTCTTTGCTGTTCATTTCCGCTCCCACACATTGTCAAAACTGACATGATTATTAGATTATTATCAACCAACTTTTTTTATACCACACAGCATCAGATATCCTGAGGTTGTTTTAGTTTTTGCTTGTGTGCGTGTGTGCGTGTGTGCGTGTGTGCGTGTGTTCGTGCGTGCGTGCGTGCGTGCGCATGCAGCTACTGTACTCTGGCATTACGGCTGTAATAACATAATCCCAGAGATTTGGCCTGACAGCAAAACAGTATGCTGCCAATTTCAACTGACATTAGGGAATTATTGTCTCCACACACTTCACAGACGGCTAGACATGTGTTATTATTGATGCTGTGAGTCTCAACATGTGGCCCGTGACCCTCCGAGGGCCACTGACTGTGAGGGGAATGAAGTTTGGAGGAAACGTGCATGGTTAAAGTTCAGATAGGCCAGCTCCATTTAACTGGACATATACAAATATTGTTGTGTTAAGCGCTTTGAATCGGTACATTTTTACTTTTCAATCATTGCACTCAACGTAATGCTACCTGCACTGAACTACCCTTGTACTTGTTTTTTGTCTTTTTTTAATTTGTTGTTGTATTGGTAATCATAGTGTTAAAGAAACACAATTTTGTTTTCCTACATACTGATAATATACTGTATATAGGTTGAATGTCAACCAATTCTACCTTAAATATACACCAGCACCCACTGTCCACATGACACAATCTGAACATTTTATAATGCCTTGGAAACAAAATAAAATAATCATTGAAATAAGATTATCAAGAACGTGAGCAGCATTTCCATTCACCTATATATTTGTTATAAATGCAAAAAAAGTCAAAACAACCCCAAAACATTTGAATTGAACCGTTTTCTCACATAACGTGTCCATTTCTTACATTGAACATGTGAACAAAAAATCCGCCCACCTGAATAATGAACAATGAATTCTCCATGAACACCAACGTTAGTCACCAAGTTCCAAAAGATTATGTACTTGGACCAATATTATTCACCTTATATATGATTCCTTTAGGCAATATTATCATCAGAAAACAAGTCATAAACTTCATTGTTATGCAGATGATACCCAATACTATCTTTTGACCAAGCCAGTCAAAACCGGCCATGCCTGTAAGACATAAAAACCTGGAGAACCTGCAACTTCCTGGTGTTAAATCTGACAAAAAATGTTGTTGCACTTGGCACTGCATGCTTCCGAAATATATGATCTAATGATATAGTTTCTCTTGATGGCACATCTTGTCTCAAAGCAATGCAGAAAAAGTGTTTCACGCATGTGTTACATCTAGACTAGATTACTACAATTCCTTATTATCAGCCTGCTCTAATAAGGCTCTTGAGTCCCTCGAGTTGATCCAGAATGTTGCAGCTCGTGTACTCACAAAAACTAAGAAAAGAGATCACATTACCCCTGTTTTAGCTGCTCTGCACTGGCTCCCTGTAAAATCAAGAATCACATTTAAAATCCTTCTCCTCACCTACATAGGCCTAAACGGCCATGGCACTGTCATATCTTCAAGATCCTATAGTACCATCCTACCCCTTTAGAGAGCTTATAGTACCATATTACCCCACTAAAGTTCTTATAGTACCTGTTTACTCCTTTAGAGTGCTTATAGTACCATATTACCAAACTAGAGAGCTTATAGTACCATATTACCAAACTAGAGAGCTCATAGTACCATAGTACCCCACTAGAGCTTTTATAGTACCATATTACCCCACTAGAGAGCTGCACTAACTTATTGTCGGGCTACTTGTGGTTCCTAGAGTCCTAAAAAGGAGGATAGGACCCAGAGCCTTCAGTTATCAAGCTCCTCTTCTATGGAACCAGTTTCCACTTTCAGTCCAGGGGTCAGACCCAGTCACCACATTTAAGAGTAAAGGCTCTTTGATAGCGCTTATAGTTGGGGCTGGCTCAGGTTTGCAGGCTGCTATAGGCCTCGACTGCTGAGCGACTTCCTCTGATGCCCTCAGTTCTCTCATCTCCTCTCCATCTGTATTATGTATTGATGTTCCATTAACACATGCTACTAACTTGGCGTCTTCGGAGTCTCTTTGCTTTCTCACTTCGCAGGTTGTTGTGGTTATAATTATTAGCAAACATTTTAATATTATTAAGTATGCTATTATTGGTGTGCTACTGCTATTACTATTTCAATATGTTGATTATTCTGTAAACACAATATCTGTCACACTTCTGTTCGTCCTGATAGAGCGATCCCTCCTCTGTTGCTCTCCCTGAGGTTTCTTCCCTATTTTTTTGTTTTACCTGATCTGATGGCAACATTTGCGAAATTGGGCTACACAAATAAAATGTTATTGACTATTTAACAGAGACTCGAATCTGCAAAATTGACATAATCACGAAACTAAACTACCGATTTAGATAGAAATATATCAAATTACCATAGAAAGTATAATGTTGCTGTTGGCTTTCCCCTGTTCACACTTGCAAGCGGTTTACATTTATTTGAATTTGGACGTGAACGTCAAATTAAACATAAATTAAATTCAGGCTAAATGACATAAGTTCAGATATCCTGAAAAACGAACTAAATATGTTGTACAGATGCCCTACGATTCACTAAGAGACACAGTGATGTTTGCAAATACAAAACACCATGAGCATTTTAACAAAACATACTATCAAACAAATGCATTTATAATGCTTCAGAAACAAACAAAAATGTATATTCTACAGTTGCAAAAAAATATCCTAGAAAGACAAATGTCCTGAGCTAAAGATTTTTAACAGCAGGAGGCACGATGGGGCAATTTAAATGCACCAGGAGGTTAAGCAGAGCAACCAGAGCGCCAGATGGGTCATTCGTCAGACAGCCTTGAAGGGACTATAACGTCAACAACAGTGATTAGCTGAAATATATAATAATTCTGTCAGTTAATTAAGGATTGTTGTAAGGAATATCTTAAGCTAAGTGAGTGTGATTGTTAAAATAGGAAGTTGGTTGAAAGAAGAACGTCAACAATGTAGATCAAGTGGTACGCTTTATTCTTTATTAACAGGCAACTTTGCCCAAACTTTTGTTAAAACAATATGTTTAAACTGCTACATTAATTTATGTTAATATTCTGTAATTCATGAAGCTGCATGAAGTCTGCGAGTCTCAACTCACTTGCAATGACATCAGAATTAATTAATGTTTTGTAATTTCTCGGTATCGATGTGCACCACTTTGCGAAGCAAACGAATAATGTCCCTACTGGCTATGGATTAACAATTTGAATTGTTCATTTCTATGATAATTTTTTTAAATTAAGGAAAACTTCTCTTCCTCCTCTTTCCATTGAGCTTGTAACCTCCATTTGCCGGCAGCAACCGTTCTTCCTTCTGTTAACTTTTCTTCATCCCTCCTGTCGCCTGTTGTTGAAGGAAATACACACAAAAGAGAAAACTATGATTGTATGTCATTGTTGTTTTCTAAATGTAATTTATGGTGTTATTAGATTGCTGCTAGACCAGCCATTTAATAAAGGAGCACAGCAAGCAGGAGAGCAAACTGTTTTTGACTGCAGTGAAAATGTTGTTTTTGAAAGCAGAATATTAAATAGATTAAGATAAAAGTTAAGATAAAAATGTGTTGGCTGTTTTTGAAAATGATTACATATACCTTCTTTCAATCAAAGTTGACTTTTGGACCTCACAACGCTCTGGAGTTATTGGAAATGTTTGGATCACACAAGTCTGAAATATATTGAAATATGATCCTGCAAATAATAAAATACTAATAACACATGCAAAGAAAAGAAGCTGCGCAGCATTCAAATGGAATACGCTATGAATTAAGCTTTTAGCTTACCTTACCTTACCTCAGGAGACGCAACATTCACCGCCTTGCAGCCCAAGCCTCTTTTTCTTGTCATCGTCAATCTCGTGGATATACTTGTGACTCTTCTGCCTTCCACCTCGGACAAGGGAGAAGAGTCACACTTTTCTGAATTATTTCACAGCAATGGCCTCATGGTTGAAAGTACTATCGTGGTCTTTCTCAAAATTGAATAATACGTAATTTCCTCTGATTGTTGCACATGTAGATGCGTTAAGTTTGGGTGTACACCCTAAAAAAGGATTTTCATTGCCATTGTGTCTGTGCTAAGTGACATGAAACAAATGGAAAATGTGAGTCCATATCCACATGCCACTAGGTTTCAATTGTGTGAATGGGTTGGAAATGAAGCAGTTCATGAAAGTACGAGGCAGATTCTGCAACAGACAATTCTGGCTCTTCAACACCTTTCAAAACCTAAATATACATTTTTATCTTGCTACCCTCTTGCGACCCTTCAGATTTTTCTGGTGACCCTTTGGATGTCCTGATCAAAGAATGGTAGATCAATGGTCTACTCTTAAATACGTCTTCATGCTGCAACACAATTGTTTTCTTTCATTGGAACAAAGGGGCCTTGATCAAACCATGAAGAGCAGCCTTTCGTCAAGGCGGTTCACATACGTTTGGCCACACAGAGAACATGGTTGTAGCTTGACATTGTTTAACCTTGGTTGCATATTCTTTATTATCAACTACAATAACTTAAATTTCAATGGTAATTATCAATTAAACATACTAAAACATGTGCAAATTAAAGGTGAAAGGTCCCAGTGTCCTAATTGAGTTTTATCTGAATGTGAGCCATTATAAACACAGTGTAAGCCAAGGGGTAGTGTGCTGGCATATGGACGCCCACGCCTGTCTACATGAAACAGCAGCAGCCTGCGCTCAGATAATACATGCAGATCTACTTTAATACAAAGAACTCTTGTATTATTCCGCCTATTACGTAAAAGGATGAGATTATCAATACACAGATTATGAACATCCCTCGCTCTGCCCTGTCCCTCAAACTCGCCCGTCCGCACACAACACTCTCACACAACACTTCCATTATCCCGATAAAAATAGAAACCTCACAATGACTTGCAGTTTAGTTGTTAGATTTTAGTCTTTATTGTACTATTTTTTTTTCTTGACAATTTGCTAGCGGACATGTGAAAACTTTGACCAACAAAACATCATCATTATTATTATCTTTTTTTAAGTACAGCATATCGCCAGACTGCGGTAAGTGAGAAGATGTGTTTAAAAAAAATAAAACAAAGAATAAAGAGAATTCAAACCAAACAGGAAAAGAAAACATTTTGACTTTAATATTTGATGGTGTTTTTTTTATTCATGTACACAATTTAACAGTCTAAAAACATTGAACACAGAGCTGAAGACATTGCAGTGTTGGTTGGGAAGTGGCAGTCTTTAGGGCAGTTTATATACTGTAGCAACATGGTCCTGCTGTACTGTCGAATATCTACTGGGGCAGATGGGGAAAGGGGGGCGAAGAGGGGTTTGACGGGGGACTACAAACCAAAATGGCCGTCAATACAAAACTAACAGTCTTCTTTTTTTCTTTTTTTTCTTCTTTAAATCCACCAATCAGGAGTCGGTAGAGACAGAGAGCAGAGTTAAGTAGCTTGAAGAGTTGGAAAATAGGGCAATGGGGGGGAAATAGGTGGGGGAGGGGGGGTGTCTCGATTTTTTTCTTTTTTTACATTTCTGCTTTTTTCTTTTCTCTCGTAGACAATATAAAATCTCACAGACAAGCAAAGAAAAGAATAAAAACACTGGATTCACATGTTTGTGTGTATGTTTGCATGTATTGGACGGAGGGGATGAATGGATGGATGGATGGAGGGATAAAAAGAAGGGCTTGAATTATTGCTTTCTGAGTAATTATTAATTTCACTTGTCATCTACATGAATTGCATCTTTATCATTCTCTCAATCTCTCTCTCTCTCTTTCTCACCATGGTGTTCTGTTAACACGTGATTACTCCATTTATTTGGGAGGAAGGAGGAGAGATGAAGGGAGAGAGGAGGAGGAGGGGAAGGAAGGAGGAGGAGGAGTGGGGGTTGGGGGGGCTCAGAGCTCCTTGCTCAGCGAATCCCGGGCAGTTCTAATCCTCTTTGTGTGGCCTCACACGTTTCCCGCCTTTTTGTCTGGTAAATGATAACAGAAGAAATTGAAAAATGTATTAAAAAATAGGTCTTGAAAAAGGGATAATAATAATAAACAGTCATATAAAAGGGGTTATATGTTGTATGTGTGTTTAGTGGTTTAGTACAGATGTTGGTCTAGTGTTGGGTTAGTTATTTCTTTGTTAAGGACGTACACAAAGCAAACAACAACAATAAACAGTTTCATGAAAAGTGGAGGATCATCATCATCATCATTGCATTATAACCAACAGGTAGACAGTCTGTCTGTCAGAGAGAAGGCTAGTTAATCTGGCTTGTTGAAGAGGCTCCGTGACACTTTGATTTTGTCCACTAATCCGTTGATGGACTCAACTCCATTGATGTCTGCTAAACCAGCTTTTCGTTTCCACAGTAAACAGAGAGCTAACTACCTAAGCTACAGCTAGTTAGAGCTAGCAGCCAGCTGCCTATCAGCTGGGGGACTGAGGAGGGAGGCCAAAACACAAAGGTTGAGAGTCTGAAATGAACCTTTTGGTGGTTTTAACCCTTAAAGGCTACAAAAGGTCACACAAATGGTTTTCACGTTTATCAACTGCAGTGGCTTTTATGATCAATGATGAGTTGTTTCTGTCTTCCTCAAGATTCTTCCATTGAAATGGCAAAGTTGTTAAATGAACCTACTCTAGCCTACTAATAAGGAGTCTTGCAGCTTCCATTTTTTGTAAGTTGATGATTGTACTAATTTAAAAGCATGGATGCTGAGCATCATTTGTACTAAAACATAAACATAATCACCAACTCAGTCGACTTTTGTATTGCACATTTCTGCGAACCATGGGATTTGTTCGTGCTTACAGAAACGCACAATGCCATGTGGTTAACGCTGTGAAACAATTGGTTTGGTTTGGGAAACAAAACTTCTTGATGGAGGTTAGAGAAATGGCCATGGTTAGGATTAAAATAATAAGCTAACAATGCAATGGAAACAACCATAACAATCTAACTATCGTAAATAAACATACAAAAGTATAAAAAAAATACTGGAGACTACTGTTTATGTTACGTGAAAAACAAAAGTAAAAGTTGATATTACACCTTTTATTTACCGTTGATTTATGTATGTTGTGCGATGTAACGTAATGCTACATCAGGCTGTGCTACGCAACATTGTGCAACGAAATGTCTTTACATTACTCTGCAAAGGAAAGCCATCAAGGGTTGATGTTTTTGATTTATCCAAGTTACACTGTTACATTACATTGTTATGTTAAATTGTTAAGTTAAGGTGTTGCATTATTATTTTAACACAAACTGATCTTTTTTCTAATCTCACAGTCACACCGATCAGGTCTGGACTCAGTCTCATGCACTCTTGTCTTGGTCATTATTTGGTCTTGGTTTAGGTGCTCTTGACTCCAACACTGATGTATCCATGGTTTGCAAAAACGTGTAATGCCAACATTTTCCCTCAGTTTAAGCATTTGTAGTGAAATTGTCAGCTTGTTTATCTTGCAAAATATTTCCTGAGACAATTATAATTTTTGGTAGTACTTATGCAGCCTGGGCTCATTCAGCGTTAGCATGGAAGACTACAAGAAAGAAAGAAAACTTGACCAGTCCAATTATAATATTGTATAGTAACTGAAATGGGTTAGCCACAGTTCACAGTCAGACTGTTTCTGTTGGGTGGAAGTCTTGATTACATAGAGAGGAAAATCAAATCTACAAAAATCAATGTCATCATTTCCATCCGAAATGGATAGTGCATGGGCCAATAAGCAACACTTTCTGACATACTGTGGAAGAATATTTGTATATGTACATATACATGTAAAGAAATTAGTTTGGGACTTTGACCAATATATAACATGGTGCTGCAAATGTGCCTGAAAAATACAAATAAATGTCTGCTTTACATCAGCCAAAGTCCGTTGTTTGAGAAAAACTAACTCAATAGTGCTAAATTGTAATCACACAGTATTTTTAACCATCAAACAACTAACTCTACAATCGTGCAATTGTATCCCGAGTATCCCGATGACGCTTGGAAATTGTAAATGGAAAGATCTTCCCAAAGCTAGCACCCCACATGACGGGGAAGGCTCAGTTACAGTTGAGGTCTATATAATTACATTTAAGAAAAATACATCTGAAACCAACCCCATCTCTCGGTAAGGCTTATAAATAGCCTGTCATTTACTGATCCTTCTGCGTGTCATTATGCAATTTTTTTTTTTTTGCATGTCCATTAAACTTTCCACGGTTAACGTTGTGAAACGGTGTTTAGCCAATCACTTAATGCTACGTCGTTACAGTGAAACGGTTGCGGCCATCTTTAGGCAACAAAACAATATTAGTAAGGAAAACACGTCACTAAGGTAACTTGAAACTGATCTACTGTCAGTTTCCTGGTTGAAAGTCCTATGTTTGTTTGACCCCTCCAGCATAATCGGTCTGTTGAGAATGCAGTTACGCGGATGCATTTATGTTGCAGTCAGTACAGACTACAAGGCGTTCTTATTGCAAGCAAAATTACTTAGAATAGTCACGGCATAGATGCCCCATTTGGTGAGAGTCGGCTATTCAACTGAATTCATACAGCCCAATATCACAGATCAATTAGAGTTCAGAGCCAAACGCGAGGTGTTAAATGGAGTTAGATACCAGTTAAAAGAGTTTGAGCTTCAAAGAGGCTTCTAGTAAATGGCAGCTGCAGCAGGAGATACGGTGCTCTCCACAAACATCTGCGGGCTGCATAGGATCAAACAAGGTGGGTTGCTGGACAAAGAGCCCCACACTGCACTTGAATGGAGAAGGAGGCTGGGACCGATAAATAATGGACGGAATAGAGCACCTTCTGGTTCACAGGCATTTCACCTCCTCGTGCTCAGTGGCCAGCAGCTTTCAAGCTTTGGCTCCCAGGTGGGAATGTGTAAAACGGTACAAAGAGAAGCAACGCTCTGCTGGAAAAGTGTCTGAGAAAGACACAAATTGCCAAAGAAAACTGTACAAATTGCACACGTTTCTGCTCTGAAATGACTGGTTTGGTGGGGGCTGTAGTTCGCTTGCACTGTGACAGTGTGTCATGTCGCAGTGAAACATAAATGCACATAAGTTCATGAACAGTCAGCCTCTAACCACAGCTGCCCTGCGAATCTGCACTGCGAATCTGCACAAATGATAATGAAACTAGCCGTCATCAAAGTCAAAGGGAATGCTTCGCTCTCCTTCCAACTCTCTCGTCTATCAAACGCACACTGGGTATTTACAGGTGAACAAACACTTATTGAATAACTACGATTTCATGTGTGGCTCAAATATATATATATAATTCATAATTTTAGGAAATTCGCTTTTTCAATTTTAATCTTGTGTATTAAGTATGGAGCTGGAGTCAGGACGTGGTTAGCCTATCTTAGCACAAAGGCTAGACGCAGGGGGAATCAGCTAGCCCAGGTAGTCCAAACTAAAGAAATACACCTACCAACATCCCTAAGCCTAGTTTCCACCAAGACATTCCAGGTAATTACAATCCTGGGACTACAATTCAAGGAACAAACAGGTTACCCCAGGCTGTCTGAGTTTCCACAGTGGATGTCAGGCCTGCAAATATTAGGCAAACAACCTCTCGTCGCAGGGTCAAACACACTCTGCGGCCTGAAGTTCAGTGTGCCTGCTGCATGTACTAATGCATGTTGAATGTAATGTGTCTGTCGCCACATAAAATCATTGTTTGAGTATTTGATAGTTCTAATTTGAGCTTTAGAATGTAACCGATCACAAGAAATAAAGATGAAATAACCTCCCATTTCCAGCACCGACATACAGTCTATTTCTATTTTTCTGTCTGTCTTTTTTCAAATGATTCTGGAAGCCGAGAGAAAGAAAAGGTCCCCAGAAGATAATATAGGCCCTCGACCTGCGGTTGAAACGCAACAAGTTCCTCAAAAGGTTCCTATTTCCTGGGAAAGGTTTTAGCAACTGTAGAAGACCTTTGATGAGCTTGTTGGATGTTGGCAGGTGTATTTTTATTTTTACTTTGGACAGAGCCAAAGGAAGCTGATACCCGGCTTCCAGTCTCTGTTTACCACATCCTGCTCCAGCTCTTCTATTTAACCACAGACATTTGATGGATATTGATTTCATTATCTTAACTCTTGGGGGGAAAAGCGTATAAGTGTGTTTCCCAAAAAGTTGAAAAGGTAAGCACGTGTTTGCACGTGTGTCCTTGCCTGTGCAATGTGTATACATTTTGCACAATTTACAATTTACAACATACATGAGTTACCCTGTGCATAATTGTGCATGTTTTTGGTATCAAATGTCGGCGTCGTAACACCCATTCAGACCGTTGTCGACGCACAGCTCCCTCTCTAATTGGTCAGCTGCAGCTGACATCACGTTCTGAACAATGGCCACCGCTGCATCGCAAAGATCCCTCTTCCTCATCTCTTCCTCCTCCTCCTCCCCCTCCCTCTCACCCTGGTCACATGACTCTGCACCATCGTGACAACCTCCGTTGTGTGGAGACTCCCCCTCCTCCTCCTCCCTGCTAACGGCTAGTGCTAGCTCAGGTTCTGGACGGCTGGTTTTAGTTTGTTTACTGCTACCGTTTGTTAGTGCTGGCGCTTGTTGTTGTTGTCTGTTGTTAGTATCTCCTTCTTTGCTGCTGCTGATGTTTTGTGTCTCATCAGCGTCCCGGTCGGCGTGCTCTAACTCACCGCTGCTCACAACATTGATGATCTTGGCGTTGTTCTCCTCTTTCGCTCCTCCCACCTCTTTGCTCTTCTTCACGGGGCTGCTCCCCATCTTCTCCTCCTCCTGGTGATTGTTTTCGGCGTTCTCTTCCCCCGTGCCGTTGGAGCAGCCGTTCTCCCCATTGGTTACGGGAGCTTCAACGGGCGTCTTCTCCACCTCCTTTGCCGCCTCCCCTCCGTTCTCCACTGCCGGTGTCTTCTTCTCCTCCTCCGCTGCATCTTTGTCATTGGTCTCCTTGGCCGCTGTGTCAACTTCCGCATCCGCAGCCGCTTCCTCCATGGCCTCTTCTCCCTCTGCTCCCTCCCCGGCCGCCTCCTCCTCCTCCTCCTTGGCGCCCTCACCCATGTCCACACTAGTGGACTTGCCCTTTCGAAGGATGAAGTTCTTCAGGGAAACTGCACGGCCAAAATGTGAGCGCTTGGCCTTGGCTGACTTGCCGTCTTTGCCTTCCTCTGCTGCTCCATCCTCACCTGCAGGCAAGACGAGAGTTCAGGCTTAAAGCTTCCTTATGGCTAGTGAGAGATGCATTGATTACCTCTGAAAATGTGGCTGAATGATCGATCACAAAGGATTAACATGAATTAATTGATAGTTGAGTTTATGATTTTCACAAGCATAATGAACCTGTAACTAAATTTAAGCCTGCCTTAATTCATGTTTGGCCCCTAGTGGGAAATAAATAAATCTAGATATACTGACACATCCAGTCACCACCTGTTACCTGTTATTGAATTGGTATGGATGAAGATTGTGACCAAATGATGAATACAAGTCCACTATTTACTCTACTTTTAGCTCAATGTCCAGGGTTCTGTATTGTTGTCCCATTTTCTTTCTGCAGCCAGAGAGTAGAGAGGCAGCTAAATGTAGTCATTACTGTTGACTGAAGCTACAGTGTGACTAGAATTTCACATCAGATGTTGAATATTTAATTTGGTCACAAGATAGATCTTGAGGGGCCACAAGATGATTGATGGTGTAAAGTTTTGCTACACTTTCCTCTGATCTGTGGACCTTGTTGGACCTCAAACAGTTGTTTGAAGGAAATCTGAGACGTTAAGAGGGGAAATATGTTATTTTTAAACTGCTTACGACGGTCCAATCAGATGCTGTGTTGTTTTGTTGTTGTGTGTGTCATCTAACCTGTGGCAGCAGCTGTAGTTGCATCCTCCTCCCCACTAGGGGCGCACTCCGTGTTGGCGCGCTTGGACTTGGGGATGACGCGCTTCTTGAAGGAGGTCCAGATCTCATTGGCGTGTTGCGTCACCGTCACACCTCCCGCCGTTGCTGCCTTCTCCTCCTCCCCACCCTCGACCTTTTCCTCCCCTCCCTCCGTCTTAACCTCCTCTGCTCCTCCCTCTGCTTTAGCCTCCTCTCCTCCCTCCTCTCCTCCCGTCGCTACAGCCTCCTCTGGCTTTGCGTTGTCAGCAGAGTCTTTGTCGGAACCCTTGGCCTTACCGCTGATGCCAACCATGGATGTGTCCCTCTTCAGGCCCTGGAAGGTCCAGGAGCGTTTCAGCTTCCACCTCTTCTGCCCCGACTCCTTGGAGTCCAGCGTGGAGGAGTCTCCGCCTCCTTCTCCGCCTTCAGCTCCATCCTCCTTAACGTCTTCTACTCCTCCTCCTCCGCTCTTCTTGTGAGCCTTCTGAGCCATGAGCTTCTTGAAGGAGTGCCAGCGTTTCATGTGCTTGGTGGCTGCCGAGGAGGACGATGCTTTCTGTTCTCCCTCTGCGACTCCCTCTGCACCTCCCTCTGCTCCTCCTGCTGCCCCACCCTCCTCTATGGTGGAGTCTGCAGTGGCGTTAAGTGCTTCAGGATCTTCCAGCCGGTCCAGGGACTTGGATCGCACCTTTACTTGTTTCTGGGGTTCTGCGGCGGCGCCGTCCTTCTTCTCGGTGCTGCGATGGGAGAAGATCCTCGCCACCGGATTCCTAATTAAATCTCGAACCGTGGACTTAGCCTCTGCAGGTTTTCCCTTGTCTGCTTTCTTCTCCTCCTCCTTCTCTTCATTTTCTGGAGCTTTCTCTATCGCTGCATCTCCTTCTGCACCTCCCTCTGCTCCGCCCTCGGTTGCTGCACCCTCCTCGCCTCCTTTCTCTCCCTCTTTCTCCCCTCCTTCAGTGGCATTCTCCTCCACTCCTCCAGTGGCTGTGCTCTGCTCCTTCTTCTTCCTTCCTCCCATCACCTTCCCAAGGCCGCTCTTGTTGAGGAAGGAGTCCAAGAATGAGGTCTTGGGCTCAGCAGAGGAGGCGCTTTCCGAACTCTGAGGAGGAGCCGCCTCCTCGCCCGGTGCTGCTTCTCCCCCCTCGGCTCCTGTCACCGCCGCTGTGTCGTTATTCACTGTCTCTTTGTCATCAACAACCTCGCTGTTGACGGCGGTGCCATCTTTATCGATAACCTCACTGTTGACAGTCTCTGACTTTGCGTTGGCGTCTCCAGCCTGCTGCTCGGCCTCCGCCGGCTTGCTCTCCGGGGTTTTCCCGTCTTCCTGGACCACCGGCGCCGCGCTGGCCTCCGTCGCCGCCATTTCGGAAAGGGAAAACAAACAACGACTAAATAAAAAGTGTGCTCTTTTCCTTCCTTCCCTGGCCTTATGCCCGCCTCTTCCTCTCTCTTTCCGCTTTTTCGTTCCTCCCGCTGTGGTGGCGCTCTCAGGTCATGGAGAGCAGGGTGGAGAACAGTGATGAGGAGGAAAGATACTCAGCATCCTACTTGTCCTCCAAACTCCTGCAGAGAAAAGAGGGATGTGAGAGGAAGAAGCGCAGATGGTTAATAGCCTGAATCAACACCATAGACACTCAATTAGTCGAGTCTAGACTGTGCTTTGCATGGGGAATGAAGTGTAACCAAATAGAGAATCTATTTTTATGTTTCCTAGTCAGTCACACTTGCAGAATTCACACCTGTGTGGTCTGCTGGGACACACACACACTCCTACTGTTACTTTTTTGAAATTACATGGCTCAAGGGGTTGCAAAATGTGCACCACACAGCAGCAATAATATTTATTTTGTTCAGAGTTTGACGCTTAACTTTTATCAGCTGGTGCTTCAAAACCACAGATGGACGGTCTTATTTGATTAGATATTTAACATTGTTTTTTCTGTTTGACCGTCTCATCCAGGTCTGGCACGTTATTTTAGCAACATGGCGATTGATGGGTTGAAGGTTCACTCAAGGGATTTGGTATGGCACAGCCATAAAATTGACTTAGTGATACAATTAAAAACAGAATGACAGAATCTTGAGCGAGTTTTTGTCACTATTACGGGTCAAGCTCTAAAAGTATTGGATCCGACATGTCCAATAAAGACTAGCACCTTTCGTTAGACTCTCCTTCCTTGGTGTGAATCCACAAAACACCCACATCTTTCAAAGGTTCATTACATCATCACGCTGGATTTCCTAGACGTGATCCTTGAAAGCACCAGTTGACATTATAGTTCCAAGGGTTTGGTTCCCACTGACTGAAGTAAATCTTTAGAAACGCCTCACAAATATTTCATATTTATGCTAACATGTCACCCAGTTCAACGGTGTGTCTCAGTTATGTGTTTTTAATGGAGCTCCATGGGATTTGTTGACAATAAGAGAAATATACCAGATGTCTCCTTTAAAGGCTGCTGCTGGTTGTAACACCTTTGGAGAATTTAATGAATGAATCAGCAGATCAATGAATTCATGAGTCACAAGCTGATGCTTTTTAGCTGTGTGGAACTGTTGAGAGTCCAGACGTTTAGTGAACACATTCGCACACTCTGAGGAGAAGGGGAGTGAGTGAGTGAGTCAGACTGCAGGAGGCAGAGAGATGCAGACAGAGAGGCACTGGGGCGGAGATGGAGGGGCGAGCGAGGGAGGAAAACGCAGACTGACAGAGAAAGAGAGAGAGAAAGAGGTGTAAACACATACACCACATGCTTCAGATAATCTCACTATGTTGTTGCCACAACTGACTGACTGACTGACCAACTGGATGGCCCACTGGTCGAGCGCTTGCTACACTGGCTGCTTTTGAGCTTTACTGGTTGATTCAGTGACTGGCTAAGAAAATAGTACTCGTGCACTAGAATGCGCCTCCGCCAACCAGTCATGTTGCAGTTTACTTCCATGTCCGTCCAAACAATTTGTATTTATTACTCAAACCAGCCTTCGTGGATCATATTCATTGTGTCATTGGGGCCTGAAACCACACTGTCAACCAGCACATCAATGCATTATTTAAACACAGAGCAGCTCCTGGTTGAAACACCCTGTGGATCTGACTATCTGGATGATGGTCTTCTGTGCCCTCTGGCAGACTGTTTGTCATGCTGTTCAGAGGGTCAACCGACTGGCTGATCGGTCAACCTGTTGACCCGAGGCAGCGGCAGACTCTCCGCCACAAGTGGACACCTTGTTGCTGAGTAGGGGTGTGTTTTATTATGGCAAGCAGACCGTTTGGAGCATGTGATCCCCTCTCTCTTGCTGTAAGTGTAAATGCACTTTGTGTCGTTCAAGGGGGCAGCAGTAAACATGACGAGCTCGCCTTACTATCAGGCTGTATTGGACTTATTCAGTAGGTGCATAATCATTTGCATATATTAGTCTCACGCTAATGATGCCAAGAGCAGCATTTTCTATCAGCTATCTGCAGATGCCCGTTTGTTTTTTTGCTGGGACAGAATGATGAATTATCTCTCAGAGTTGACTGAACTTGAGCAGAGAGTAATTTTTCCCACATCCATTACAAACGAGGGCACCGTTGGAGCTGCTAAACACATTTCAGGTCTTCAGGTTGGGTATGAGGGTACGACAGACGATGAGCGGCTTTCCTTCTTCCAGAGACACGTTTGCTCAGACTGTTTGTACGTGCAGGTCACATTAGCAGCTGAGTTTGCGGAAAGATTATCAAGCGTTTGGTCTAATATTCTGCTAATCAGTCATTCAGAACAGTATAATCTCCACTGCTGTTTCGTACAAGGAGACTCTGCTGGCTTCATTGACCTTCAGTATTCCTTTCTGTCGGATTCCAACATCTGCAGGAAAATACACCTTAAGATCATCAATTTTGTCTCTTACGTTTTGGCTTTGTTTTCTGCACATTTCCTTCTCTACTGTATTTGGACTACTTTTTTGAAACCATGTTAATCTTGATAAACTTCACAAATTAAGGTGCAATTATTGTTTTAGGACACAAAGGTTTTCAAATATGATATCAAAGAAGTGAGCTAGTTGGACACGATGTGATATACGGGTGCTCTTTGGCATGACAACTAATTCACAGAGTCTATTTTTAAATATATAGAATATAAATTAGACCAGTCGTGACAAGACTACTAGCCTCTAAAGGCTGTGTATCCTCTAATTTACATGAGCTGCAACATATGGAGGTAAATCTTGTGAAAATGCCAAACCGATGGCACTGTTCTTCCAGATCAAACGGAGCCAGTAGTTAACTGACTGAGGCCTCATAGACTCCAGGACTGTGACGCCTCTGAGGTGCTTTCTGTCGGCACTTCAAGTCTTCAGGGGTTAGAGTGAGCACACGCTTCAAACTTGAGTTGTCCACATTAACCTGAAGGCAAGTTCTTAGAACATCCAAGGCACGTTTCCTGGGCCTTGGTCACTCCAACACATTCTCACTCACCCAAACAACGGTCTCTTGGGTAAAAGTCCATTGTTTGTTTGAACCATCCTATCATACCCACCATAGCCAGGGGCATTTCCACAAGAACTGAAGGCTGCTATGGTTATTCCAATATTAAAGAAAGAATATAAAGTAGTTCAACATGACTTGCTCGTCAATCACATTCTTCCTTGAATGGCACCAGTTAAGGCACCACTTTGCTCCAACTGATCTTAAACCCTCTAGAGGTCGGAACTGTATGGGAGGGCTCAACACTTTCTGTGACTTTCAGACACACAATCCATGATTAGCCAGGTGTGTGGAGGCGAGAAAGTAGACTGGGTTTAAAGTTCTCTCTCAAGCTGCCTTTTTCTTTCTTTCTTTCTTTCTTTAACAATTTCTATTGCCGAAAGGTGTGTGCGGTGAGCGATTATTAAGTCATCTTTCTCTTTTCGCTACACCGTATAAACCCTTTGGCCCGACAGTGAGGTCAGATGACACGCTGTATGAACTAGTTATTATCAAACACAGTCCCAGCCTTTAAATCCAAGATTCTACCCGAGGGGGAAGACCGGACCTTTGGATTCAGCCAAACGCTTGTGTCACAGGAAGCAACCGAGAAAGTAGTCTGCAAAATGGTAGCTCAGACAATACAGGAGGAAATGTATCATCTCAACCCTGATTGCACTGGTTTCGAGTCATTAAAAAGCATTTAAGAAATAATTGAACAGCAATATACACTGAGGAATAAATCCCCCAAATTGTGGGTTAAAGCAGAACTTATAGTATTAATACATTTGTGTTTCTCCAGGGTTCTAACCAGCTGTTTGAGGCACGTTCAGCCACACCAGAGGAAGCTCCACCGCGACCGTCTTTGTTTTGGTTTTCTCTTTATTTTGGGTTGATTATATTTGTTCTTGGTGGGCGATTACGCCGCTGCAGCAGCAGAGGAGCTTTAGCGGGCTGGATGGTGGATGTGAGGCTGAAGCCCCGAGGTGTTGGAACGGCATCAGACAGAGGAGGACGACAAAATGGAGGGATGGGATAAGATGGGGGGGGCAGAATGGGAGGAGGAGGAGTGGTGCAGACATGGGCTCATTGCGAATCGTCTGTTTCAATTCGTCTGTCTCTGTCTGTCTCCATCTTTTTTTTGCTTGTCCTGCTTCTCCATCTCTGCCTCCTTCTACCTCTCTTTTCTGTCTCTCCTTCCATCGCTGCTGAATCTGTCTTTTCTTTACTCTTGGCCTTTTGGTTTCTGTGGCTTTCTTTCATTCCACCCCTGTGTCTTGTTTTCGGTCTCCCTATTGCTCTTCTTACTGTTTCTCCCCCTTCGTTATCATTGTCATCCTCTCTCACCATCTTTTTGGTCCTCTGCATGTGTTGTTCTAATCACATGTACGCCCACTATCCATGTTTCTCCATCCCTCTCGGTTTTCGTCTCTCGATCCGTTCCCTCCTGTCAGTCTTTATCTCTCTTTTTGAGGGATAAATCAGTATTTCTTTTTATGACCTTTCTGTCTGACTGACTCTCTTGAGTCCAGAATTCATCTCATTTAACTGAACATAGCAGAGAGCAAAGAATGAGCCAATGTTCCCATAACCTATAATATAGAATTGTATTTAACGCGTGCCGTGTCTTTGAAGTTTAACAGGTTGAACCCCGGGAACCTGTGCCGCCACCTACAGGCAAGGGAAGTAACAGCTGTTTTAACAGGCATTGAGCTGTGTGTGACAATTAATATTTGACCTTTCCATTATCCAAACCACTTATCCTATTTGGGGGCGCTGGAGCCGATGCCAGCCAGCATTGGGCGAAGGCGGGGTTCACTCACAGGCAAACCTACTCACATTCAACCAGTTCAGTGTGGAAAAGACTGTTGTTGCTCTCAGTCATAATGCAGGTCTCTTCTGAGAAGGGAACTTTGTGAAGCTTACCATAAAATATATGTAGAGTGTTATTGAGTGCTGCAGGAAGGAGTTCTGAAACCAGGAAATGAGACAGCATTTTGCACCTTCAGTTCCCTTGACTCAAAAGTCAATATTTTATTCAGTGGGTTAGATGCCTGAAATAAGTTCGGTGGTTAACACAAGCTTTAGATATTCTGACGTTCTGTTTTCTGACATAAAATGCTTGAATTATTTTGCTTTTTTTAAAACTTAATAGTGGTGATGTGAAGTCATTCAACCGTGGTGACATTTCAACATAACATTGTTTTTTTACCACCGGTATTTACTCTTCAAACTATTTTAAAAAGTGATCATTAGTGTCCTGTATTAGAAGCTGATTTATTTCTCAGCTCTTTTTAAAAGATCAAAAAAGATTCTGCTGTTGTTCATGCAATGCACTCTTTGTGAAATAAGTCATTGTTGCTCGTGACGTTAGGATCGTAAAATGATTTGCACAGATGAAACTGTGTGGATTTGTGTTTTCCACCGACGCAGCTTGTCAATGTGAAGCGAGATTCAAGCGGATGCTTCTCGAGATAACACCACGAACCCTGTTCCAACGTCCTGAGATATGAAGATTGTTTCATTGATGTTTAGAAATAATAATACATTTATTTTCCAAAACCTTCCACACATGCAACTGCAAAGGGGCAAGAAGCAGCAGGATGTCAGTCGCGTGCTATGGAGGACTGATGCACAAGGAGGCCAATCAGTGCTTGATATGTAAATGATGTGGTCCACATGAATAATACCAACTGAGAGAGAGACAAGAGAAGGTGTTCTCTTTGTGTTCGTTTACAGCCAGAAGTGGATTTGTGTTTCTATTTCTGAAGCGGGACACAACATTCAAGTCTGCTCCCTGGAAACAAAGTTCATCTGCTAATTTTCAACTGCAAATACATTTTGAAAAAATGCAAGTTACATATTCTTTTGTTTTTTCATCAACATAATGAGAAAACATTTGAATCAATGTCGACAGACAAAGGACTTTTCTAACCATTCATCTATTGTGTCGAATGCATGACTAATCATTTCTGGAGCCATGTCTAGGTACCTCTCAGTATGGTTATGGTTATGGTAAGACAACACGCTGGTTTGCATCTGACAAGCTGTTTCTGCTGGAGAACCTGCAGCTCTCAGAAACAGGATTAATCTTTCCTCTTCAGTTTTCATAGTTCCCTACCAGGGTTGCAAAATTCCGGGAATATTCAAAGTTGGAAACTTTCCACAGGAATTAACGGTAATATACGGGAATATACGGGAATTAACGGGAATAAACTGGACATTTTAGGGTAATTTAACTGTATTTACCTTGTCATAAGCAGACATGCATGCAAACATTTATAATACAACTTTTAAAAATGAAATTTTTGACTTTTTTGACATTTTGTGAGTTGAACTTTATTCTTTCATCGAATAACAAAAACATGAACGTTGAATAAAAAAGGTGTATTCCCTATGATCACCACCCCCCAACCCAATTTTTTCCCTGAATCCTTTCAGGTCTAAATGCTTTCTTCCTGGACCTCATCAACGTCCTCCTCACTGCTGTACAAAGTTAGTCTACTGTATACAAATAAACTTGGTATTGAAATGAACATGGCTTCAGTTTACCAAGTAATCAATATTCTAGGTAATGACGAAAGTTCACTTTCTACATGAACTAGTTCAGTTCATAGTTCACATATTTTAAAATGAACTAGTTCAGTTCATAGTTCATAATTCAAAATGTTGAACTAAGTTCACAGCTCCAAAAAATGAACTAGTTCAGTTATTTTTTTCAATATGTTGCGAGCTATAATTGAAATCTCTATCTGTCTGCAATACCGCTCTTGGCCTCTACGCAACTCGGCGCTGTCACACTTGCCAGGCATAGGGCTGAAACGTTCAGACGCAACACTGACGACAAAGACGTTCAAAAAACACAGAACGTTTTATGTTTACGTTTATGTTTCTGGCAGACAATGTTCCCAACCAGCTGCATTCAGGGTCCAGCTGAGCTAGGCGTGCATAGTCTTGTTCTCAACTACATTTAAGTTTCCTGTTATATGCTTTTGCAAATAAACTTTTTTTTTTCAAAATTCCCGTGGAAACTTTCCGGAAATTTACCGGAAACTTTCCGCCCCTTTGCAACCCTATTCCCTACATTAAACAAGTCATTTTGTCTTGCCACTTCTTATCACAGAAAGTTATATTATATTCGAAAGTTTCAAAGTTCTGGAGGCAAAACACTGCTTCAGATGACTTTATCATTATTTGAGGTCTTTCAATGCCTCATGGGTGCATTTGCAGCTGCATGTGTTTTCACTCTCTGATGGCAATCTAATCCTCCAGTTAATGCAGCTATAATGGGGGTCAATGGGGGGGCGGCTGAGTGGCCAATCACAGTTTCCCTGTTCACACTTTGATAATAGCCCTCATCCTCACACCTTCCTCCTATCAACATGTCCTCAACCCAATGCATTCACACACAAACACACGGCTTAGGTTCCTCAGTTCAACCCTTTGTGGTGGAGATTTGCGACCTTTCAGCGCCTGAATATGGAAAACAGCCTCATGTGAATGTGAGGCGGGAGCTGTTTGAGGTAGTTAAAAAGCAGAATGTGAGTGTTTTAAGATAAGAGTGAAGGTAGAAGTTTTTACACTTGAAAAACTAATTTATGTTCTTGATTTGTATAATTTCACCCATTCCCATATCACAACAAATCGCATTGAAATTAAATTTATCGGGGATGGTGCATGAATACAGACCAGCGACCAGATAAAGTATACTGATTTCCCATGAACATTTTGCATTAAGTGCTTCTAAATATAATCCGATGGGGCTCACGTTACATTGTGCAACATTGTTTGTCCTCTACAAACAAAGTTACTATCGAATACATTTGGAATTGAACTGAAGTGCTGCATATGAAGCAACATCTCTGCTCACAAACAGTTTCCCTCCTGTCAGTCCAAGCTGATCAGCAGCGGCTTGTCAGTGTGACAGTGACGCACACACACAGCTTCGACACAGTTTGCACACACACACTAACAACTTTGTCCTGAAAAAGTAACTATCAGGTAAATAATGTTCACGTGAGTTTTAAATTGAAACGTAAAAGAGCAAAAGCATATCAATTATCAATATCAGATAGTTACACTGATCTAGGTGAGTGTCTAAGTCATCCTCATGCTTTAATGTATGTGAGCCCAGAATAAATATTGATCATGCAGAAATTTCTGGTCTGAAAGAACGAAACTATTTCTTAAGGGCACTTGATGACTTTTGAATTTCAAAATGATTTTGCATAATGTAGCCATAATGTAAAGACCACTAAAGGTGACATTTCAGGTGATGTATGGAGTTGTACTAGTGAAATGTGGAGCTGGGAACACCAAGTGTCTGCGGCATTTTGTAATAAAAAACCACCAGTCACATTGAACAGGATCAGGCCTGCAGGAAAAGCGGTCGCAGCGTTCACACTTCACGGATAAAGAGCGGGTCGACATCCCACCAACAGCTCCAGTAGCTGTTGTGGGAATTTAACCTGTAACTTCTCAGACAGCCTATAAGCGGAACAGAAACCGTGTCCGGACAGAGACGAGAGCGAGCCGCACGGACCGGCATTAAATCACAGCACACCGCAATCAGCATGACTCGCTAAATCCGACTAAATCTGACTCTAATTGGAGGATAATGTCAAAATAATGTGCTTCATTTGTAATGAAAATGTCACAAAATGCATTTAAACCAATTCAAACTGTATTACCAATATGTGTTAAATATTTTCCCCAATCTTATGGATAACTGCATCATTTTGGAATCCATGCTGGTTATTTAAAGGCGCCCGCGGTGTCTCCACCCTTATTTGCTTAAATGTAACCATTTCTTAAAAGCATTAGTATGCTTTATGTCTTCAGGATGCTCCAAATGGGCTGTATGGGTTCTTTTCTGAAGAATGAAAGAGACATGGCGGGTACTGGGGGTCCAGAGAGCTGACCAGCATTCCACTTCTATCTCCTGACATGGGCCAAGAGTGCAGAGGTGTAAAAAACATCTCAACCTTTCTTTCTTCATTCTGCATCTTCGAGGAGAGACCGTTGGAGAGTGTGCATCTCTAGTTGTACAAACCCGTGTGTCGAGACTTGAAAGGCAGAGAGACTGTGGAGACAGTGGGCTGCCGCCAGGAGGAGGATATGATTGGTCAGTCTTTGGTCCCATTGGAGGAATATAACGCATCCTCCACTCAGGGCACAAGTGGCCTCAAGACGGAAGAGCAGCAGCGATATCACAACCTGACTGCTGAGTATCCTGCTCACTGTTGCACCCAAAACACTTATTTCTTCTATTTAGGATTAATTAACTCTATTGATGCTGAAAAACATCCCCTCCGGAATTTAAACCAAAGCCCTCTTTACTTTCGCAGCTACACAACAAAATCCCAGACACAAATCACTGTAAAAAATCTAATCAATTGGTCATTGGCTCGAGACCAAACTGTCAACTGCCAGATTTCACGGAGAGCTGCTCAAAAGGTTTTAGAGAAATCCTGCTCTCAGACAGACAAACTGATCTTGGAGCAGCTCCTGCTGATTCCGAGGATTGAATGGTACGTGCATTATGACACACATACAGCAGCTGCCTGTGTGATGATATCTCCAGCAATGCTTTCTGCACAGTTGCCTCGAAGCAGCAAGCGCATCTCATCTCCGCGGTTGCTGCTTTAACGCAAACTGTTTTTTCCTTTGTCGAAATTTACATTAAAATGGTCACGAACATCAGGAAATACAAAGAATTATCAAAACATCTCATTACATCCTTGCTTTGGGAGTTCATTTGGCCTTCAGCACAGCATCTACTGGGGCCTAAAAAGCCCTAAAAAAAAACATTCACCCTCCCAACAAATGCAAGGTGAAGGTGAAATCGATGCAAGATAAAGCAAAGCAGCATGCAATATCAGTTTGATTGCCTTGATTCCCCGTTTAAGTCTGATCTTTGTTCCTCCCCCTCTGTAGAAGGTGTCCCTGCTGGACAGCACACAGAGTCCAACTATGAGCCAGTAAGATCAAAGTAAAAACACAGATCCTGATTGGATGATCTGCACAAAGCTGAGACTGATCCAGACCATAATAAAGTTCTTAAACAATAACATTTATGTGTATATATATATATATATATATATATATATATATATATATATATATATATATATATATATATACAGACACCACGATAAAGACTTAGAGTTTAAACTGGGCGCTACAAACACAAGCATTGCCAACATATGCATATATCTTTGATGGTGTTGGCTCATATTGATAGAAAAAGGTGAATTATTTCACAGTAGAATGTTATTTTCTTGGAAATTATAGCCAATGGGTTGATTATAGACACTTCCTGTCGTCCTACACTTGGCACAGAGAGCATAGACTCTCAATACAATACTTTGTAAACAAATAATCTAACATCAAAAAGGTTGTTCATTCTATCTCTGTCAAGTAATTTGTCTTATTGGTAGTCCCTTCTGTCCTGCTGCTGTTACAGACCTCAAAATCATTTAGCAAGCTTCTTCTTCTTCTTTGGCCCAAACAAAGATGGCTGCCAGGAATAGAAGCTGCAACCATTTGTCTGGCTACTCGTCTTTTTCATACGCTGATTTAATCAGCGCTCAGGCATCCAAAATGGACTATAAAATGTTGACATGGAGCGTGGATGAGCAAGCCTGGCGTGGTGTGATCTGCCCCGCCGAGCTTCAGCCAGATATATTGTTGTTGTTGTTGTTGTTGCTGTGGATTAACGCCTGGTGTTTTGCTGCAGCAGATTGCCCTCAGAGGGAAGGGTCAGGCCTTTTAGTGTAAAGGTATTAAGCCCAGGTCTAATCCAGAGCTAGGAGAGCAGCCAATTTAAACTGGCTTCAGCCCACAGGACGACACATCACTCATCTGTCCCTCTCTAGTCTCTAGGGAACATTTTACGGCCTCTTTGTTGTTCTCTGAGATGTTGCCTCCATTATGTCTTTAATATGCTTTCATGTCCAGCACCACCCTTCATTTTAACATGTGATATTCAGTGACCTGGCGAAATGTGGATTGATCCATCGGGAAAATAATCCACAACAAATGTACTATTTCCTCTTGTTTGTTTGATGAAAACTACAGGGACAAGCAACTTTAAGAGATTACTGATGATATGTTTTTAAAGATTCATGTCATGTTAGATTAACAGCATGTGCTTACAGGGAAATTATGATGGGTGTTTCTAAAATTAGATCTGGACTGATCGATTCATCGATAAATTGGGAAAACATTCAGGAGGTTAATAAGTACTGGAAATTCTTTGTCACGGCTCTAAACATGTGTATCGTTGTTCTCTGTGGTCTTCCTTTAATAAATTGCTGTGTTCTGTTATTCCATTCCTGCAGATGTCACGGCCCTGTGGAGATTCAACAGTGTGTGCCTGCGATCTGTTTTTAATCCATGGTAATACATTCTTTTTTTCTCAATATCTGCCTCGAAGCCATTCGTCTTCTTTGCGTCTCTCGAGCAGTTTGAGCTGAATTGAAGGTTTTTTTTGTTCGGCTGTATGCCCTCATTACCATGCAGACCTATATTTTCAAAAATACAATTCACTAATTATCCCTGCTGTCGTAGTTTTGCCCCAGAAGATGAGAGGGGGTGGGGGTGTTCTGAAAAGGCTTTCATGTGCCAGGCTGGGAGGGTCCATTAATTTTCAACTCAGTTGGTCCACAAAAAAATAAAAACGTTGAGCAAGGTTTCTGTGTAGCAGAGTGCTCGTGGCTTATTACTCTGTGAAAGAAAGATTGAACCTTTGGGAGGATTGTTCAAGAATTTCAGTTTATGATTAAAAAGAGCACATGTAAAAATGTATAAGGTGATGATAAGGGATCAGAGGCTAAAAGGGAAACAGACTGATACATGATTTTCCCGAGTTTTAAGGTCCCAATCCCTATGTTTTCCTGCCCTATAAGTTACAGGAACATTCACATATTGTATATAATTGAACAGTTTTGACCAATAGATGGAAAAGGCCCGGCTCTAGGGGTAGAAATGTCTGCTGAAATATCTTGACATTTAATAGATGGATTGCCATGAAATTGGCTACAGATATTGACGGTCTCTAGAGTTTAACTCTCTACATCTACTCCCTGGTAACATGTTACATACACAGTCATAGGGCCAAAATGATTTACGTCCAAACACCATTTGCTGTTTGAGCTTGTTAACATGCTATGGTGAACATGGTGAACATGTATGCCGTACATCAGCACGTTCGCAGTGTTTATTGTGATGCATATTAGCATGAGATCAGCATTTAGCTCAAAAGCACCATGTGCACTGTCACTTAGCCTTATGTTATATTGCATTTATAAATATATATATATATATATATATATATATATATATATATATATGAATAAATATCTAAATGAAGGCTCATTGCCCTCTCCTGATTAATGACTCTTCTTCCCTGTATCATAAGCCCCACTGTTTACACCTGGACAACAATAAAACTATGATTTGCTATTTGTTTTCTTTTGCAGGTTTCTTTTTCTTTTTTAGTTTTAAGTCTGTTATTTGTGTTGTTAAGTGGTGAAACTTATACGCTGTCACTTTGGCCATGACCTTTGTTAAAGAGATTCAAAATCTCAATGAGATTGTCCCGGCTAAATAAAAGTACAAAATAAATAATGAAGAGACAGCTACTCGCACAACAGTGAGTGTGAGGCAGAGGGAGAAATAGAGAGTACTAAGAAAAGGTAATACTCAAGCAGGGGCCAAAAAGATGAGGCAAGGAATGAATACAAACTATATATTATTCATGACAGAGAATCACACAAATTGAGAATAATTCTGTATTAAAAGTATTTAAAGTTTAAAAATAAATCTGTTGCAGTGTCTTGTATTATTTTGCTATTTTCTTTCCTGAAAAATGACCAGAATGCAAGAAACAAAGTCTGTCTTGGTGGAGCGTCCCCTTTTGTTTTATTTAAAGCCCAGATTGCATCTTTAACATGCTGGCAGGGCTGCAGAGTGATGTAACAAACACCTGCCAAGGTTCTAACCATCCGTCCTGGCTGCAGTCCCAACCGCTGAAATACAAATGTTACACTTTGCTTTCTGCTGCTTTTGTCAACCGGTCTGACGTCGTCCTCCAAATGGACCTGTAACTCCTAACGAGCACACATGCACAAACCATGCTCAAGGAGTAGGTAGTCTTATAGAGCATCACTCGCCACTCATTCACTCATAACCTCCCGAAATTTACCCACACTACTCCGCTCCATCACGGCCTTCACTGGTTACCGGTGGCCGCCCGCATCCGCTTCAAAACATTGGTACTTGCGTACCGTGCTGCGAACAGATCGGGTCCGGTCTACATCCAGGACATGGTCAAACCGTACACCCCAGCTCGTTCACTTCTCTCGGCTTCTGCCAATCGGCTTGTAGCTCCGTTACTTCGAGCTAAACACTCAGCAAAGTCACGACTGTTTGCTGTCCTGGCTCCTCATTTGTGGAATGAGCTCCCCATTGACATCAGGACAGCAGAAAGTCTCTACACCTTCCGTCGCAAGGTGCCACTTGCCCATCAGGATCTAAACTAATTCACATTCCCTCATGGTCACACACCAATGACTCAGCCTTCGGGAGCAAGTTAGGGTCGAATGCCCAAGGCATGCGGACTGGAGGAGCTGGGAATCGAACAGCCGATCCTGCTGATCATGAAGGGGAAAAGACTCGAATTGGCTTGAGGATAGTTGCGCCCAAAACCTCAAAAGCAGTGGCGGAGTGAATTTGGTCTGCAGCGAGTTGCTCTGCCATGTTAAACTGTACAAAACAGACATATTTTAACATACTCATATATATACTTAATATTCTATTTGAAATGTTCATATTCCTATCTTTAATTATGTCACTATGCCAATCACCAAGTCAAATTCCTTGTATGTGCAACCATATGCTTGGCAGTAAACGGTTTTATGATTCTGATTGTAATTATTGTGTTCTTTCGGGTGTTTTTTTAATGTTTTATGAGAAACTGCAGAATGAATGCAGGTCATGGCGAATAGGGACCTCAAAGCAGCTGCATGACTTTATCTCAGGATCCAACATAATCATCAATAGCTGGGCTGTAGCTAGAGAGATCAAACCCAAAGAGAGCAGCTATGACTTATTATCAGTCATTGTGAAGTGAATTTTCAGATGCAGAAGTTTCCAAACCAAATTTAGGCTTCACAGTGTGAAGAAAAAAATCAACTTTTCTCGTGAATCTTGATGATATCTTTTCTGTTTGTCCAAATTTACAAACACAACTGATCTTAATGTCACATTAATAATAGAATCACATCCACTGTCTGTTAAACACAGCAGTTTACAGCAATTTAAACAGACCAACTGATGAATTTAATGCTGTAATGTATCTTCTTGTAATAGTGCTATTTTAGTCAGGGAAAGAATGCTGAAGTAATCGGTTTAATTTTTGTTTCTGCACAGGAAGTAGAATGAAATGAATCCAATGAAATCCATCTGCCAAAACTCATGTCTTCCTACTGAACGTCCAACTTGATCATTTTCCAAAAGCAAAATATTTTTTGTTGTTGTTGCAACTGTTAGTCCATAAATTCCAGCTCAGTCCTTATTGAATAAAGCTGCAGGAAAGTCTGCACAACAAAAACCAGGAACCGTGGGTGACTGGAAGTAGAAATGCATCGTGGACCAAAAGCGTACTGGATCTTTTGGTTTCCAAAAATCAATCTCAATTCCAACTGTGAACTTTCTGTCCTGATCAAATTCCCGTTTCAAATTGTAGACAGGTCCTGTGTTATATTACAGCCCTTTTTCCATTAAACCAAATAATTCACTTTCAACTCATAGTTTCTAACATTTAAATCCTCCCGATTACAAATACTACTGCTTTCCACCAGCGGGGAGTTACAAGCAAACACATCACTAGATGCTTCAACTACGGGATCTGTGTTCACGTCCAGAAGGTCAAGTACCATGACAGAGACTCAGAGGTTTTACATGGGAAAGCAGAAGGAATTTTGCATCTGTCCAGTGGTAGTCAATATTTCTAATAACTTGCAGCCGTAGTCTGTGTTATGGTTTAACAAGTGACCGTGTAAAGTTGTGACTCTCATCAGAATGAGGCTGTTTAAAAGTCGACATCGTAGGAAAACAAATGAAATGTGTTGTCAGTGAGCCTTTGGCAGATAATGTTATGTGTGTGTCATTTTGTTGACAACAAATGTGATCCAGATATCATCAGGTTTCCTTCGAAGCGTATTCGCTGTTGCACAATAGTCGTAAATCAACGTGATTTATGGAAGACGCGGTTGGAATCTCAGACCACTTCTTTCCCACCCACCTCTAGTTTATACATTCTTGAACCTCAACGACCCAGCGGAGGCTTAAAACATACAGCATATTACATGTTCGCACAGAGTCAGGATTACAGTGGAATTTCAGATTTGAACGGGGCTCATCAGATGCTCCAATGTTCAGGCCCTAAACTCTCACCCGGATCTGGCTGTCTCTTAGTCCTTCCAATCACCCACCAGTTCATCCACCTCCATCACACCACAGACATTCCTCACAACAAGCCCCTAGTTTCAAGGCATTCTGGGTCCATAGTGGCATCATTATAAGGGCCTTTTACGGCGTTACAGAGGCCAACTCGCAGACTAAATGCCTTGTTTCTGATCGCCATGGGAGCCTTCTATAGAGCCGCAACTCCCTCCTTTAACAGAGAGTCCCCTTCATCACACTGTCCTCCTCCTCCTTCACTCATCCTCCTCGCTCTCTTCTCCCTCAGACACAGACAAGCCTTTATCTGCCCATCATGTGCTCGCTCTCTCTTTCTCTTTTTTTTCCTCCAGGCTGACCCTGTTTTCCACAGCTAACAGGCATGCCGGTTAGGATTTGGGGGGGAAACACACACACATGCAGAGCGAGGGGGGAAAGAGACTGATTTGGAAAGCCAGCTAAATATTTTATCCATGGCCATGCTATCTGTCCGTGTAGCTTAATACCGATTTGATGTTATCTGCTAAGTCTCCCAGCAGAGTTTATTTTTTTCACATTTTATTTCTGATCAACTAATCTCTTCTGTGCAAAATCTAAACTGTGCACCATGACATCCCGTTGTCTTTTCCATCTGTCTTCCATGTCTTTGGACTGTAGCCATTGGTTGCTACGAGTTAAACGAACACTTCAAGGGAAAGAGAAATACATTGTAATCCCGCACCAAACTATTGTTTTCAATATCAAATGATCTGTTGATTATTATTCTTTATAAAACAATTCATCATTTGGCTCTAAATGTCATCAAAAACCATTTCCATCATAGTTTTCCAGAGCACGAGGTGAAGTCTTTAAATCACTTTTGGTCAGATATTCGGTTTCCAATGACACAAACGGGTGTTTGCTTGATAAATGGCTTAAACAATCAAATGATTCTAAAAATTAATAATGAACAAAACTCATTAAATTAATCAACTCTAAACAAGTGTTTCTCCAGAGAGAAAGATGACACAAAGGTAAGCAGAATTTTTGCGTTGCGTACACTCATGAAACAATTTAGATTTAAAAGACCTCCTGGCTCCCAAAGATGTGGTTGGGTTCCCCCTCCACTACATCAACAGTGCAAAGCACAGTAGGGAGATTCTACCACATCCTAAGCTCGTCTTCAACCCATCAAAAACCTTCAGCACATTTTAAATACGGGTCTCAATGGAGGAGACTGTGTACAAAATGACGCACCATTTCTTTTTTTCCAATGAATGGCTGTAATCCACAAGTAAACAGAGTAGAGGAAGAATTAGAGGTTGCAAAACCGGAAACAGAACAAGTTGCCTTGGCCATCTAACCATCTACAAAATAGAAAAATACCATCTATTCAATTCAATTCAGTTTATTTTGTATAGCCCAATATCACAAATTACAAATTTGCCTCAGAGGGCTTTACAATCTGTACACATACGACATCCCTGACCTTTGACCTCACATCGGATCAGGAAAAACTCCCCAAAAATAACCTTTCACAGGGAAAAAAGGGAAGAAACCTTCCGGAGAGCAACAGAGGAGGATCCCTCGCCCCGGATGGACAGATGCAATAGATGTCATGTGTACAGAATGAACAGCATTTACAAAGTTACATAAACACATTACATGAATATGACAATGTATGAATGGAACTCCAATCCATGAAACAGAAGGAGGTAATCTCATTCTGTTTCATGGATTGGAGTTCCATCTAGAATCTACCAGATACATATTACCATCTAGAAAAATAGTTTAGAGGTCTTCAGGATTTTGTTAAAATCGGCAAATGTATTTGGCAAAGGCGTTTCCGTAATCCATTCAACTGCAAAAAACAAAGCGAGCATAAACTCTTTGAAAGTTGAATGCATATTGAGCTTGCTAGAACACATTGTATATTAAGAGTATTTGGAACAGTGGGCTGCTACAATACAGCACTCAGGAGGAACTACCACCTCTCTAGCTACCGGTCCTCACTCCGGACTTGGATCCATGCCAAAGACTAAAGTCCCCACGGACCGAGCTACTGCTGCTGAATACCATGCGATCGCTACCGCCATGGGTTTTTTACACAGCCAGTGGGCTTCCTTCATTTTCTCGACAGTACAACGAAACAATTTGCAGAGACTTGAAATCTGCCGGAGCTGCATAATCCATCACAGTGCACAGCGGAGTGACTACATGACACTGTTACGTGGTGACGGATGGCAGACTTTAACAACACGTCTGTCTACAATGGCACACGGTATACTTGGCGAACCGTAAACTCCAGCAGATTTTTTGGTTGTTGCATATTGCAATGGTAAGAAATCCGCCTGAATGCAGCTGCTTTGCCAAATGATCACACAAGTCAATGGGCTGAATATTCAGAGACACCAGTATGCAGCGTCTCCTGCAGTGTTTTATGTATGAAACAAAGATCACGCTTGTTACACCTTCATGAAATGAAACATTAACCCTCAGTGAAGAGCCCAGAGGTGCAACTTTAATGAGTGGGACCGTTGTTTCGGCTCAGCCAGAGACCGTATTGATCACAAGCCTGGGGAAGCCTGGCAAAGGTGGCCACACCAAGGGAAACTTGACACTCCGATAACCCTTCGTGGGAGTGAAGGGAAAAAAGAGCAAAGGGAAATTTGCTGTATATTACTGAGCAATTTCCTCCTTCTCTTGCCACAGCGGACGCCATGTTCGACGTCTAAACAACCATTTTCCTCCATCTGCTCGACAGGATTCTTTGCGGTTAGCTGGCATTCACGCTGAATGCACCTCCTCCTCACCATCACCTGCCTTATACGCTGCATGTTTAGTTCATGCCCACAGAACGCTTATGTATCTCCCATCTTTTGCCCTCCAGTTTCTTCCTCTTCTTTTCTCCATTGTTCATCTGCCAGCTGTCACCCATTACTTACTCCTTTCATTCATCTTCTTTTATCTGCCTTTTAAATGTGTCCTCCTTTCACCTCCTATTTTCTCCTACTCCTTTAATTTCCTGTCCTCTCAAACTCTGGTCTTAAATCTGTCATCCTGAAATTGTCCACTGTCCTCTTTGTATAATACTTATTTTACTTGATGTCTCTTCTGCTTTGTAATCTTTCTCCATTTTTCAGTTTCCCCGGTCTCCTACATTGTCTCCTCTTTCTTACTTTCACATGTCCACATTTCTCCCATCCTCCCTGTCGTCTCCTCACTGCTTTCCTTTCTTGACAGCTTCACTACATTTCTTCCCTTTCCTTTTCATTCTGTCTTGTTTCCTCCTCCTCAACCTTTATTCTCCTGAAATTAGGTATGTCTCCTGTCGTATCTCTTCTATGTTTTTATTTTTTTCTGCCATCCTCCCATTTTTGGTCTAGGTCCCACCTTTCCTTTGTACATTTCCTGTCCTTTCTCTTCTGTTTAAGTCCATTACCCATCCTTTGCTTCTCCTCATTCCTGACATGTCCCTCTTTATACCTTTATATTCTCCTCTCACCACCTAACATCCCACTCTTCTTCTTCTCCTGTGTGTGTGTGTGTGTGTGTGTGTATATTGAAGCCTTCACTTGGTCACACACGCTCATTTGATGACAGCAACAGCACAGGAGAATAAACATAAAGCAGTACTTAACAAATCATTGACATGTGTTGCATTTGTTCTATGAGCTCCACGTGATGAGACCAAGTATGCTGCACTCAAGTGATGTCTCTGATGTTTGGGGTCAACAAGACCACATGAGAGGTCAGACTTCCCATTAGACGACTTATGGACCAACTCCAAACTCCAAACTCCAAATAGGGTCAGAAGTGATGTGAGAAAGTGTTTTGCATTTGTTTTATAGCTATAGCTTGTCCGCTTTTCAGATGTATATGTTGTTACGTATATTTTGAGATCAGTTTTTAAAGATAAATGTGTCGTCCCCACCCACTTACGACCATGTGTAATAAATGGTTTACGACGTACTGTAAGGTTGTGTTTACTAATGTACTTTTTAGCAACTATAACTCCTCCGGGGACACCCACAAATGGAGGCTGCTTCATCAATATAATGAATGACGATATTTTAAAGATGTCTTGACAAATACCAGCTCAATAAACACATTACATCTGCTTACAGTTGCATCTATTAATGGGAGTGGGTTATTAATGGTAAAGACGTCCTTCTTCCTCCTTCCATCCTCCATTTGTCTCCTTTATCTCGTTACTTCCTTACTTTTAAATCACATCCTCCTCCCATTTATTGTATTTCTCCCGCTAAAATCCCCTTCTTTTCATTTCCTCCCCTGCTTTTGTTACGCAGCTTGAGAGCGCGAGACACACACAGCATATTTTGAAGTAGTCGAGCTCTTCTATTTTTTTTTTTTAGATCCGTCAAAGCTCCAATAGCGTGTGCGCGCCGTGGACAAGGAACATCATTCTAATGAGAAAGAGGGAGGGTGGCGCGTTCCCGAGGCTCAGGGGGAGGAGGAGGAGGAGGAGGAAGGAAGACAGTCAGCCATCCAGCCGCGCGCGCATGCTCGAGACAGCAGGTGCCCGAGCCCCCGTTAAGAGAAAAAAAAACCTCATTTGCATTGCTGATGAGCTCCTCTGAGCCTCCTCCTCCATTTTGGGGGAAGAAAAGGTTCTAATATGGCGACATGTTTTTATTCCTAAAAAATAAATAGAGATAACAGAGGAAATAATTCCTTTTTATTTGATAGACTATATGACCGTTTTCGTTGCAATAATATTACAAAAGCCCGCTGGAATATTTTAGAAATATCACAGATGAACAACAACTGACCGAACCTTCTGTAGACACACTTTGATTTACTGTAGCAACATTATATGTAAAACACAACAGTGGCTCTCATTTGGGTTAATGAGCCGATTTATGCGCGTTTTTTAAAACTCAGATCTCCACAGGGGAACAATAGAGATCGAGTGTGACGTCACAACTGCACATGGGCTTCCGTTAAATGATCAATTAATCAGCCAATCGAGAGGGCTACTAATAATGGAAGGTGATAAAAGAGCAGCGATCCACGGATGGCTTCGACATCAACAACAACAACAAAGAGAGAGAGAGAGATTCACACTGAATTCCTCATTGAGCAAAACAAGTGAAGCGCCAAATTCCCAACAAGCAGCTCCCTTGTCTATTGTGGGGTGGGGGGCAGAAAAGAAGCTGGCATACTCCTCCCTTCAAACCTCCTTATCGAAAAGATACTACAGCAGTCAATATTAATGACAGTGATAACAATAATCACGAAAAGATGAATTGTGAGTTTGATGCCCCCAAAAAGAATCTCGTTTCCCGTCTCTTTCTCTCCTCCGCGCTGACCTCGTTTGCGCGTCTCGCACATGGACGCCCGCCTGTGATTATGATGTGATTTCAGTCTGTCTGTCGCCATGTGCGTGCGCTCTTACACGCGCTTCGTCGAAAATGGCTGAGATGCCCCCCCCCCCCCAATCCCCGGCCCACTTCTAATTCTCTCTGCGCGCGCACTCATTATGATTTAGTTTATTTAATTGTTGTATCAATTTATTGCGCTGTTGATGCTAAAAATGCATGGTCCTTTGGAGTTGGGTGCTTTTCTCTAGACACTCTACACACATACATGAACACGCACACGCGCCAACACAAATGCCCATTGGACAGGAATCCACACGCACACACAAGAGACACACATGAACAGATGAGACTCACGTGTCAGATGCACCGGAGTATATTTAACATTTGACCGTATGTGTCTGGCCCCGGAGAGCCAAAAAACGAGCAGCTCAATCACTGCCTGCATATCATGAGATTATATATAAATGATGTACAAAAAAATATCATAAAGCCCTCTGTTGAGCCCCACATTTTTATTCATAAGAAGAAACCGCGCACAGAAACACACACACAACGCACCCACCAGACACCCAGACCAGAGCCAGACTGTGTGATGGATCCGGGCTCTGCTGTGATTGATGCGGGCCATGTGATTGACAAAAGCATGAAATTGACATATTTCTAGTTCATATATTTTTCGACTTCCCCATTGCTTCGAGAAGCAACCGGATCAATGCTTTTTGGGCACAATCCACCGCGCGCAGCGTCGCCAAACAACAGCCCCGTTCATTGTCCGCCACCGCTCTGTCTCCTCGCGCACACCGGAGACCCTCCAACCACGACAAAAACAAGACCCTCTTGCACACCAGTGAGTTAAACCTCACCACTCCTACTACTACTACCGGCAGGTTCATTTGGCCGTTAACAGCTAATTCCGCCAGCTAATCGCCATTAAACGTGTTCCCGCGACCTGTAGCCTCGACTGTTAAAACGGCTCATTCAAAAAGGTGAGAAAAATAAATAAATGAAAAAGAGATTAATGCAAACAACAAGATGATGAGAACAGAGGATAGATAAATAAGTGAGCCAAACAAACCTCCTTTCGTGCGCGTAAATCCGTTTCCAAGCGCGTGGAGAGAAAGGTAATAAGCTTGATGTGTTGGACGGGAAAAGACGTTGCCGGGGCTAAATCCTACAAGCCATCCCCTCTCTCTCTCTCTTTCTCTCTCTCTCTCTCTCTCTCTCTCTCTCTCTTTCTCACACCCCCCGTGTGTGCCTAGGTCTCTCTCTCACTCGCTGAAGATCTCTCCCTCGTGCGTTTCTGTCCCCCTCTCTGTCTTTCTAACTCTCTCTCTCTCTCTCTCTCTCTCTCTCCAATTGGCACGAGGGGTCTCGTAGCGGGACGTTGGCAGATCACCCCCCCCCCCCCCCCCCCAATCTCACACACACGCACACACACTATGTACTCACACCCACAGACGCACAGGACGCCTTCCACCTCCCTCCCTCCCTTATGGTTGCCCCTAGCAACTATGAAGACCACCATCCTCCCCCCCCCCCTAAATTTCATCCCCCAGTTAAGAGGGTTTAGAGAAAATTATCTTCTCGGGGGTTCATTTCCGCGCTAAAGCCGCTGAGAACAGAACGTGATGCATGCACGCTTTTCATATATATATATATATATATATATATATATATATATATATATATATATACACACAAATGAGCTGGACAGACAGAGAGAGAGAGAGAGAGAGACAGCACTAGTCTGGGCGCCAACAGCTTACAACTCTCCCCTATGGTGGCTGCTCCATTCAGGGTTCAGGCATTGTTTTGTCCCAGTGTGTGTGCGTGTGTGTGTATATGTGTGTGTGTGTGTGTGTGTGTGTGTGTGTGTGTGTGTGTGTGTGAGTGAGTGTATGTGTGAAGGCTGGAGAACAATGGGGGCAAAGCATCAAGAGCATGAAGAGGGAAGGGAGAGGCCCCCCTTCTTTCAAATATCAACCATTCAGTATGAACTGGGAGAAGATGGAGAGGCAGAGGGACGACGTCGTCCTGCGCACTAAGCCGGCTGAATTTAGAAATGCATCCAGTTGCACTGCTGTGGCACCGCCACATCTCCGTTCCAGCGTCCACTGAAAGCGCTTCACCAGCCGAGCGTCTCCACGTTGTCTGTCCAGCACAGATCTGCCCTGTTTTCTTCTTTTCTTCACTGTAACTGAGTGTTTTAGTTCCCATCCCTGACCAGCTTACACAGGCTTTCCCAATTCTTAACCAAACTGTAGTTGGAGTAAAGAAAAGTGTTAATAGATATTTTGAAGCTGCACTTAGAGGCGTAATGAGTGTTTGTAGCATGCCACCATATCTTTATATTTGTGTATGCATTGTGGAAGAAAACTGTAGCATTATTGCTCTTTGAGAGAAGAGCAAAATAAACATGATGCATAAAACAGCAAAGCCCAGGAAAGAGCAAAGAGCTACAAAGAGCTAAAAAAATTAGCCACGTGTGTTGATACTTTATTAATCCCGCAAGAGCAAGAGCAAGACAGTGATAAGAGTGAGGCTTCCCGTGTTCTGGTTAACGAGACATCTTCATGTCACCTCTCTGTCACTCATGTTAAATGTCATTTTAGCTGAACATTAATCTGACATTTAAGATCATAAAATAGTTATTTAGGTGGATTTCACTGCTGGATTGAGATCAGATCACTCTTACAGCACAAATATCTACTTCAAACAATGGCGACCTAAATAGAGCTGACCATGGTGGTGTTAGAGCCTGAATATTTTTACTGCAAATCACTGAAATTCAGAAAAGAGACACGGGTCATTTGGTCCATGTTCATGTCCATAAGCATCTAGTAGTTACATTTCTGGGACGGGGCCGGCCGGCTGGCAGCCTCTGGTTGTGACAAATATAGCTGATGCGGAAGTGTGTTAAAACTTGCATTCTTTCTACTGACCATCAGGGGGCGACTCCTCTGGTTTTATAGAAGTCTATGAGAAAAGGACTCTGATTTATTCCCCTAGTAAATATTGTAAACATGAGTTTATGGTCACAATCTCTAGTTTCAAGTCTTATTGAAACAGCAAGATGTTCATTGAGTAAATTAGGTTGCATGTAGAGTCAAATTGACCATAAAACAGCTTTAGGGCGGGCTTACTGTGATTGACAGGTAGCTACTGCTAACAGAGCTGTAGACAGGGTCTCTAACCTCTGTTTACTGGTTGCAAAAAGCCAAGATGGCAACGAATGTAATCCAAGGTGGTGACGGCCAAATCGATGACATGGAGGCTTCAAAACGGCGGTTCACAAACCAATGGGTGACGTATTAATGACTGAGTCCACTTCTTATAAACATTCTATGGGAGGTGCATGTCAGATACGTATGCAGTAGATCCAGCAGAGAAGCATAAACTGACCTTAAAACGTTTGGCTGTGATTTAACCAGCTGAGACTCTGCAGAGTGACAACACTGTCTGTCCCACTGCTCAACACAAGTTGGCTGTGATGCACATTTTGTTGTTTGCAAACCAAGACCTACACCATCTCCCAACCCACCTCCACTCTTTTAGTCTTGAGGGGCTGATATGTTAAGTGCCATCCCAAACTAATCAAAGGGGAGTGGAAGTGGGTTATAAAACCCTCAAACAGTAAGTCTACATCAATGGTGACTTGCAGCTTCCCTTAGTGACCACCATGGATGTGTAAGTGAACACAGGGGCACAAAGTATCAGGCCCCCCCACCCCCCTTCGCACTTCAATTGTTAAATGTCACTCGAAGAGATACGTACCAACCAGGAAGAGATGCAAAGTGACACAAGAAAACATAACGCGACTACAAAAAAACACAACAAATTACAAAGAGACACAAAACGACCACAAAGTTACACAAAATGAATACAAAGAGACATTAAACAACCAAAGAAAAGACACAAAAGCACCATGGAGAGACACAAAATCACAGATTCTTATTTACTATTGTCATGCAGCATTGTCCTCCTGTTGGAGGCACTTTGAATTGAGATCAGAATTGAGACACGAGAGAGAGAGACAGAGATGTGTCACTCCGTGTGTCGCCGGGTCTGAAGTCTGATTCTGAGGAGGATGTGACATGACAGCCAGCAGCCTCCTTTTCTCCTCCTCCTCCTCTTTTCTCTGCCCCGATCATACACCTCCTCTGTTCATCTGAGTGGAGGAGAGGAGATGAGGAAACGACACATAGAAAGGAGAGGAGGGTAAAATAGAGAGGAGAGGAGGCTCACAATGAGGGGGCAAACAAACAGGAAAAATCTCCATCACCAACTGATTGACTATCCAACCAGCAAATATTCTGTAACTAGTCTTCTATCTAACTAACTAACTTACAGTGTATTTAATTAAAAAACAAACAATTACATGTTCTGATTGATACTCTGTCAGAGTAGAGGCTGACAGTTTTCCTGTTTGCACTAACCGTCATGACATTATATTATATTGGTCATGATTTAGTGATTTTAAATTCTTACACACTGATATCTCTAAACATGGATATTCCCATAATGAATGTAAGCAGATCTGTCTCTCTTTTGTCATCAGTCATTAGTCAGCTTGCAGGCGCATGGGCTGGTGACATCCCACAACTTAGAGAAGTAACTGCCGGGTTGTTGGCCTGAATCCCTGTATCAACTGGGGACAATGATCCAAACCCCCAACGCCTCCATTAGAGCGGCTCTGCGACCAACAGTAACAGGTTGTACCTGCTCAGAGCATACTTTCTGTCTGGGAAAACAAATCCTCAAAATGAATTCAAGCCATTCACTTTCTACCTCTTGTAAAGAAGACATCAAATCATCTGCAGGACTATACAAAAAAACTCACATACAGTATGTGAAGGCAAGTCAGGTGGATTTTAATGCATTTCACCAATAAACCATTATATTAAGAAGTACAGATAAGAAAAACCTCCAGCTGTAATTCAGCGGCAGGACTGCTGAGTCAGACTTGTTTCTGTTCCACATCACCATTCCAGATCCTCTCAAAGCCACCTAATGAGGCTTTGAGACTCGGGGCACAGTCGACACACATGCTGAGGAACTGAAGAAAAAGCCCTCCAAAAATATTTGCGGCACTCAATCTCTGTACAGATAATGATCGGGTTCAGATCATCGAGAACTAGCCATTTTTAGTTATCCTGAATCAACTGGGAAGTTTGCTCGGATTTAAACTTGTGGAAGTTGTTGGGAGAGATACACAGTCATGCACTTTGAGAAAATGACTTCAGGGGAAATAAAGTCCCTAAGGTGTTTATATATTAATAATGACGTTGGTTTGTTGAGGTCGAGGTTTGGGCTTATTATTGTAGACCAGAAAGAGTAACTGAAAAAGAAAACTTGAAAGCATCCCTCTGCCGTGACCATTTGTTATGGAAATACCTAGAAAGAATGGGCAAGTATTTGAAACGATTGGTTAATAACCTCCCTTGAGAGGTTTTCCAGGCACGTCCAAATGGGGGGAGGCCCCTGGGAAGACCCAGGACACGTTGGAGGGATTATATCTCCCAGCTGGCCCCGGAACACCTCAGGATCCCCCAGAATGAGCTGGTGAGTGTTGCGGGTGAGAGGGAAGCCTGGGTCAACCTGCTGGGTCTGCTGCCACCGCGACCCGACCCCGCATAAGCGCCCGATAATGGATGGATGGATGGTTAATAACTGTGATTGCAGAATTGAAGATTCCTAGAAGGACTGAGAGAAGATGAAGCAGTGGCATTGAAGGGGTTCCTTCTGGTAGTTTGAACCTCCAATAGGTTCGAGGTCATCAAGCTTCCGACCATGCTGCTCAACGATAGAATGTCATATTGTTTGTTAAATCTGTTCTTGCAGGATCAAATCGAGGAATGAGCGACGCTGCCCTTTCCCCAGCATTGCAAGGTATGCTCTCAATTTCACACATCTCTGCAACAGGAGTGGAACATTTGTTTTTAATTATTCAAGAGTATGTGGACTTTACGCTTTTTGTACTGCAGGATTTGAAAAACGTACTCTTCCACTAGGAGGAGCCACTTTAAGTGAGCCTGGGTCGAAGCTGTTGCTAACGTCACACAACTTATGCTAACCTACCTCGGAGTTCACTACTTGTTTACACATTTTTGTTTAAAAATATTGCAAGAATAAATAATTCCTATGGGTCACTGTGTTTGTTTAAATTGGACTTGGCTTTTAGATAATTGGAACTGGATGGATGAATTATTTTTAGAAATGATATTGGTAAAACGTACACAGTTTTGCACTGGAGTTCCTTTATTCAAGGAACTCCAGGCCCTTTGTGCCCTCCCAGTGTATCTATGTGACTGAGTGCTTCAAGACCTGCAGTGTAAGTTCTCGGAGCACAGAAATGAACAGAAATGGTAATATCATCGCTATGGTGTTATACATAAGATATATTATGGGAAACCAATTTGAAAGACTCCTCCAACATTTTAGAGATTAAAATAGATTAGGAGATAATATAAAGGATTGGTGTGGATTTTTCTACCTCAATACTATACTCAAATAGGATTTGTAGTGAAGGAATAAGTGTCTGTAATCATCCCTCCTCTACTAGCCACGAAGCAATCTCTTCCTAACATGACCTATTCTAAAGTTCAGGTGGAGCCAATGAGGCTTCAGCTGTCTTGGTTTGAGGTTAAGTGGTTACCTTGTTTCTGGCAGTCTTGTGTAGGTTTACTGTTGTGTTTTGTTAGAAGCAGCAAACCCACATGTACTAGGGTTAGGGAGGTAGCCATATGTTTAGGCTCAGCATGAAACACTGCCTGTAGAAGCACAAAGAGGAAGACAAACTCATTTAGAAAAATACCTTCATGGTTGAGCTTTCCACATAATGAGGAATGTTGTACTTCATCTCTTCCGATGAAGTTACATTAGGAAGTGATGACACAGCCAGGATGGACGGAGGGAAACATTTCTGCTTTCAGTAACTCTCAACACATGTGAGAGATGAATCAGTACTAGGGCGACTGTGGGTCAGTGGTTAGCAGGTCTGGCTTTCAGTCAGGGGGTTGGCGGTTCAATCCCCACCCTAATCGATGTGTCCTTGAGCAAAACACTTAACCCTGAATTGTTCCTTGTAGCTGTGTCTACAGTCTATGAATGTAACATGGTTGTAAGTTGCTTCGGATAAAAGCGTCAGCTAAATGACATGTAATACTATCCTTTTACATGTAATACAGCTGAGCATACTGTACATTCAAAGACTTCCAATCTGGCATCTGAAATCAATCTCTAAATTGAATTGTTTTTTTTGTAACAGCAAGATGAGCCTGATATTGCTGACACTCACTTACAAAGCCACTTCATCCCTGAGAGCATTTCTGTTGTAGTTGGAGATGAAATCGTTGCTAGTAATCTGCCCTGTGTGGCTGATGCGTATGTACTGTTATGTTGGTTTGATCTATAGACCATCCAAAAAAACTCATTCACACATTCCCCATTGGAAAATACGACTGTGTCTCGATGAAACCACTGAAACCTGAGAGAGAGACAGTTGACGAAGGAAGAGCTAGCAACCCTTAGCCTGGATCTTCCATAAGAGAGAAACGAAAAAAGAAGGTCATCCAGGCAGAAGAGCAGCAGCTCCTTGTTCAAAGGGAAGTCATCGCTGGGGTGGAGGTGGCAGCTTCCCACTGTCATTGGCGCCAATGACAAAGTGCTTCAGTGGACATGGGCAAGGCGGGTGAAGGTCTCAGTCAACCAAGTGACACTCATAGTGTCCTTTTGCTACTGACCCCCTTCCACAGCAGTACATTGCTTTGCTCTTGTGCTAGTGTTTTTCACCAAACTGGGGGAGTACCAAGCGCCATCTACTGTAGGAAATACACTGACTATGGATAAGTACCCCATACAACCCCACTTAAAAACATCCAAACTATGCCTTTTTGGAAAATACATAGATAAATAAACATACATTTTTCTTTAATACATATTTTGTATTTCTCTGATAAAGACTGTTATTGTCTTTGAAATGGTTTGCTGACAATAGAGCTGTATTGAACTGAAAATCTGGCGAATGTTGTAAGTGTGAAGTTAATTGGTGGACATTCTGTTGAGTTGGGTTTTTTTTTGTGTTTGAGCCATGCACAATTTTATCTTTTGCGGAAGCAGACACAAATGTGGTGACGTTATGCATTGGTTAGAGGGCTGCCAAGTCTTGAGTTCGGAGATTTGTGCATCGCCATCTTGGCTTTTTGCAACGAGTAAACTGAGGTGACCATATTTGGACTGTGGAGGAATGATGTAGAGACGCCTGCACTGTTCTGGTAGCGGCAGCGACCTGTCAATCACAGTAAGCCAACCCTAAACCATACTATGGTTTATTTGACTCTAAATGACCGTACTTTACGAAATGAACCAATAAATGAATATGAATCAATAAATAAGCATGTTCTTTGTCGAAGCCCAAAGTACTGATTGATGGTGTGTTAAATGGTAAATGGACCTGTACTTACACAGCACTTTTCTAGTCTTCCCACCACTCAAAGCTACACTACATGGCATCATTCTCCCATTCACACCCATTCATACACTGATGGGAGGGGCTAACATGCAAGGTGCCACCTGCCCATCAGGACTAACTAATCATTCTAACACCGCAAACACAGCTTGCGGAGCAATTTTGGTTGAGTGTCTTTCCCCAAGAACACATCGCCATGGACTAGCGGAGCCAAGGATCCAATCTCCGATTCTTTAATTGAAGGATGACCCAGTTCGCCAAGTTAAGCTAAACTCTGTGATGTAACTGGTTGTTGTAAAGTTATGCACCTCACTGACAGTATTGCAATGTTGCTCATCTTCTCATCACTGCTTGAACCGTTTCTATTCTGCAGCACTAAACTTGACTTATGAATTATCCCAGCTATGCTTGGCCCAGTAGACTATCCCACTTGCAGTGGAAAACAGAATGTCCTGTTTTTTTTTTATTCATTTATTTTGCAGGGACAATGCACACTAATCAACAGTAGGACTGTAAGTGAGCCAGAGTTAGCCAGATAGCTAATTTCCATCTGCTGTCCCTGGCCAGATGTTTCTAAGGCAGCCTAAAATAACAAAATCTCAAAATAAAATGGAAATAAAATTCATAGACAAACTGACAACAATATATAAACAAAACCAATACACAGCAAAACGAAAGGGTACAACAATAGACCAGAGACATAACGGGCTGTAGCATGCATCAGGCAGAAGAAACCCAGCTACAATACAACATACACATAAAAAACAAATGCACATATAGTTTTGGCCTTGTAGTTCAAACCAACATAATGAGTGAGCTGTTGAAGGCTAATTCAGATCCACAGCTTTAAGTGGACTAGTAATTTGACAAACATGCCAAGGTGGTTTCATCTTTTTTTCCCTCTTAAATCTCTTTCCCGCTCATCCCCTCATTCTGCACTCCCTCTATCTCCACCTTCGCTTTCATTTCCACCATCGCCCTTTCACAAACTCTCACTCGATCCCATCTCACACCCGACCTCCATACCTCAACTTTGACTGCCGCCTCCCTTCTTTTATTGCTTCCATCACTCCATTTCTTCAAAGCATCCTTTCTTTTTCTGGTTGGTTTATGTGAGTGAAAACATGCACCTGTGCAAAGATGAATCTGTGAATCTATCTGTATGTCTGTCTGTCAAACAAAGACACATATCTACAAACAGAGGACAAACACACAGTTGTACACACACGCAGGAGCGCAAAAAAAACAAAACACACACAACAGTCCAATGTCGTCTGGATGTCACCAGACAGAGATGTCTAGAGAACGGAGAGCGGTGGGACAAAAACAACAGACAGAAGACAAGACAGAGGGAGCAATGAGACAGAACAAGTGCCAGACAGCGGCATTAAACAATGAGTGCGAGAGAGATAGAGGCATCGATAGAGTGAGGAAGAGGGGGTAATGACAGAGCGAGAGAGAGTTTGCCTGAAGACAGAGCGACCAGCCTTGGCGTGCCTTGCTAAAGCAGGGGCTGCTGGGTAATAAATAACCATCACTTGGATGTCAGACAGACAGAATAAAAGAGCTGGATACACCAGAAAAACAGACAGACAAGATAAAGAGCTAAGCAGATTGATGCTACGGCTATAAAAAAAAAATGTTGAGAGGCTTGCTAAATGGTAGTAGAAATAGTGTTAGAGGCAGTAAATTGTTTGGAATTATATGGGGATATCAAATGGAAAATGTTTTGTGCCAGTAGGGAATGTGAATGGTGTTTGTTGGACAGGCGAATGGTACAGTAGAAAGTAAATTGTGTTGGGCTTATTACATTCTGAGAATTATATCTAGAGATACAACAATTAGCAAATGGTCTGTACCAGTTAGGAATTGAAATGGGTTTTCAGAACGGGTACATTTGCGATAGGATTGCTCAATAATGTGTGTGGTGTTGAGATAAGTAAAATGGTATTGCATTGGTATGGCTGTGGATAATAAATGTATTAAATATAGTGAGTTAAAAGGGAAACTAGTGTTATAGATGGTTAATGTGTTGGGTGGCGACTGTGGGTCAGTGGTTAGCAGGTCCGTCTTTCAATCAGCCGAGTCCTTGAGCAAGACACTTAACCCTGAATTGTTCCCTGTAGCTGTGTCTACAGTGTGTTAATGTAACATGATTGTAAGTCGCTTTGGATAAAACTGTCAGCTAAATGACCTGTAATGTAATGGGTGAGTGTGCATCATTATTGGGGTTGTGGATAGTAAATTTTGCATTGGTAGGTCTGGCAAATGGTGCAGGGGATAGAAAATAAGTTTCTGAGATTATTTTATGAACATGCACGATGGTGTTAAATGTATTATGGATTTGTAAATGTAAGTGGGGATTGTAAATGGTGTTGTGGTTGGTAAATTGGTTTAATAAATGGTTTTGTTGATGATTAATTGCTTTAGAGATGGGGAATGGGGTTAGGAATGGAACATTAGCAATTAAAAATGATCCTTGGTGGCATGTGATGGTCTTTGAGATAGTAAATGGGGCTTAGGGAGCTTTTTCTAATGGAGAAAAGTGTTGGTTTAATAGGATTGGTAAATAGTGTTTGGCATATTAAATGCCATTGGGTTATCAAGACAAGAAATTATGTTTCTAGTGCTTAGGTCAGCTACATAGTCTTGGTGATGGTAAATGATGTTGGGTTGGTAAAATTGTGCTGCGAAGGGTATATTGTGTTTGAAGGACCTATCAGTTGTGTTCAACACGGTAAATCAAATGGTGTGGAGGATAGTAAACTTGAAGCTGATTGGCAGCTAGCCACACTATGCGCTATAGCACTTGTAGCATGTGAAAATGTACCCCTTTTATCATAATACTGTATTTCTCTGAGATGTCATGTGAAACAAATATTTTGCGTGAAATGTAAAGGACGTTTTACTGGATGAATACCAGTGAAATTGACTTTCCCAAAGACACTGTTAATTTTCTTAATATGCTATGTTTGCATTGATTGAATACCGAAGTTAGTGATATTATATTATATTACATGGGATTATAACTTTTTAAGTTCTAATGTTGAATATACAAGACAAAATACTGAATACCTTCATATCGTTGTCCTCTACCCATTTTAAAATGCTCTCATCTCAAAGCAGGAAAATCCCTTCTTCCTCTCCTCTCCTATTCTTCTAATTTCTCTCCCCAAAATGCTGGGACAACAGCCAGCTTGGTTACTCCATTTTCTGGGTTCAAACAATGACGTGAATTTAAAAACACAATGCAACCATGATGTGAGGAGGTAGTGTGCGTACAAAGTAGGCCATCACTGCTTCTTACACTTAAGACACGACCGGGATTTGCAACAATATCCTTTATTTTTTATCCTTCCAAATAGTAATTCACTCAAAAACGACAATGGTTTGCAACCTGTTCAATAATTGTAGTCCGTATCTCCTCAGAGACCACCACTCTTGGTCTTCCTCTCCTTAGTCTTCCACCAACCTGTACAAAATTTAATGCATTTTATGTGAAAGCAATTCTGTTTCACTGACTGTGGGGGGAGTTTTGACAATGAGACTCTCAATTATTATTATGATAAGTACATTTTTATATACAGTTTTTATTCAAATTATATGTACATTACAGTCATTTGACTTATTTTTCAACTGGTTTAATTTGAATGCTGAATGCACAGTTTCCCTTCAATCTGTATTTGTATTTGTGTGTGAAGAGGTGTACATTCCCAAAATACAGCCTCTTCATGCTAAGCTACGGGTGAATAAGTGTGTGTGTGTGTGTGTGTGTGTGTGTGTGCTCAAGAACACGCTTATGCATATGCTAAGGGTTAGATGAAGTGTGTATGTGTGTATGTATTTGTGTGTGTGTGTGTGTACTCGAAAGCACGCTCATGGGTTAGGGGATGTGTGTGTGTGTGGGTGTGTGTGTGTGTACTCTAGAGAACGCTTATGTGTATGTCGAGGGTTAGGGGACATGTGTGTGTGTGTGTGTGTGTGTGTATCTCAGCGATACCCATCAAATAAATTTCATGCTCATCCATCCCTGCTCGCCTATTTTCGGAGGTATGGTGTGCCCATGCGGCAGCATACAGCGACCGTTGGCCAATCAGGACCCAGTTCAGTACGCCCCTGTTGGCAGCAAGTGGCTCTGTGATTGGTTGAGGCGAGCGGGCTATAAGCGGAGGACTTTAGCTGGGATTAACTTCGATATCTAATCAATGTTGACTGGTGGAATAACAGAGGGAGAGGAGGAGGGGAGAAATAAAATGGAAAAAGGAGAAGTAAACAAGGAGGAAAGAGAATTAATAAAAGGATTTGAGGCACAGAAAAGGAGGTAAAAACATGTGCAAGTAGAAACAATGTCATCATGAGTCAGGCTTAAAGAAACATAAAATAGCCTGAAAACTAAGTGCTTTAGAGGGGGAGAGATGGAGCAGAAGGTGTGAAAAGACGGGATGGGGTAAAGAAAGCTGAAAGAAGGAGAGCAGGAAATGGAGAGGGAGAAGGAGAAGGAGAAGGAGGGATGGGTGGAAAGGAAAGGATGAAGTAGCGGATAAAGACAAGTGGTAGTAACAAATGAAGGAGAGGCACAAAGAAGTGGAAAGAAAAGAAAGAGGATGTTGGAGGAGTTGGAGACAATGAGGTAGAGAGAGATTACATAGACATAAGGACAGAGATGGGGGTGAAGGAGAAAGAAGAGTAAGCATTAGAGTAAGGTAAATGGAGGGAAAGAAAGATAAGATGAAGAGAAAGGAAGTCGAGCATGGAATAAAAGTATGAGGAGTAAAAACAGGGAGATGAGGTATGGGCGGGCAAGAGAGAGGGAGGAAACATGAGAGGAGGAGGGGAGGAAGAGGAGGAGCAAGGTGGCAGGCAGAAGAGGAGGACAGAAGGAAGACATGGCGGATGTCGTGGGCTGTACTGATTGTAAAGCCCCCTGAGACAAATTCGTGATTTGTGATAATGGGCTGTATAATTAGAAGTTACTTGTCAAGAAGAATAAAAAGTAGGAGCAGGAGGAAAAGGAGCACTTGGGAAAGGAAAGGATGAGAACAATAAGATGAATGAAAAGAATAAAGAGTACGAGGACTTAGAGGAGGAAGAGAGAGGCAGGAGATAGTGGAGGAGGAAGGGAAGAGAAGGAAGAGAAGTTGGGGACGCATAGCAGAAGAATTGCAGAGGAGGGGAGGGGGGGCAAGGAGAAGAGGAAGATGAAGAGAAGTGGTGGGAGGAGTGGTGGAAGAGGAGGAAGAGGAAGAGAAAAGGTGGACATGAACAATAATAAGAGGAGGAATGCAGGGAAGAGTATGGAAAGAAAGAGGACGGAGATGGAGGAGACATGAGTGCAGGTGAGGACAAGGAACTGTATGGGAGGAAGGGAGGAGGAAGAAGAATAGGGGAAGGAGGAAATGAGAGGAGAGGCACAAGGATAAGACGAAGGAAGAGCGGGAAGAAGAGGAGGGGGTGAGGCGGAAGGAAAGGGGAGGGGGGAAGTTGGAGGAGGAGCAGTCTTCTTTCAGTGCTCTGATGCATGTCAGCATCATCCAACCCTAAAGATCCCCCAACCCCCATTCACATGAATTAATGCTCTTCTCTCTCTCTCTGTGTGTGTGTGTGTGTGTGTGTGTGTGTGTGTGTGTGTGTGTGTGTGTGTGTGTGTGTGTGATTAGTCATACTTTTGTTTTGTGGTGATCTTTAGTTCCAGTGAATGGCTTGGATGCACACACACACACACACACACACACACACACACACACACACACACACAGGGGTGAGGTAATGAAATGAAAAGTTGTGAGCTCAAACGGCTGGAGGAGCGTCACAAACAGAGACTTTGGTTTCTGATTTTTAAAGATTTGCACTCAACAAGGAAATGTCTGGCTAGGAAATCCAACAGCGTCGGTTTTGTTTTCAACGTTTGACTTTACCTGCTGATAGCACCACAGCAACCAACCTGTTCTCACTCACAACTCCGGCTTCGCTGCAGCCTTCTACCTGGAGTCAAAGTCTAGAGCTCAGAGCCTGGCAGCAGCCCCGATCGGAGCTTGGCCTCGCTACTCCGCCGGTCTCCGCTGGGAGCCAACCACCGACACCACGCAGCTAGAAACCCCCAGGGGCAGTGGTTGTTGTGAGAAGAAACTCAGAGAGATTGCTAACCATGTAATTGTGTCTCTATGCTTATTGGATAGAGAAGACCCGCCAATTTAAACTGTCCCGAAAAATGACAGCAGGTAAATATAGACATTTTCAATTCAATTAAATTCAGTTTATTTTATATAGCCCAATATCACAAATGACAAATTATTCTCAGAGGGCTTTACAATCTGTACCCACACGACATCCCTGTCCCAGGACCTCACATCGGATCAGGAAAAACTACCCAAAAAAACAGAAAAACCCTTTTAAGGGGAAAAAACTGTAAAAACCTTCAGGAGAGAGCAACAGAGGAGGATCCCTCTCCCTGGATGGACAGAAGCAATAGATGTCATGTGTACAGATGAACAGCGTTACAGAGTTACAACACATTCAATAAATATGACAGAAATGTATGAATAATTAGTCGTAAGCATGGATCACACAATCCATGAAACAGAAGGAGGAAGAGAGGAGAGGAGGGAGCATCAGCAGGGCCATGGTAGGGTGCAGGGCCACAGAGGCAGGAGGCATCGTGAAGGAGGCCGGACCAATGAGGCCAGGCCTTTGAGGCAGGAGGCACAAAGAAGGAGGCAGGGCCATTGTGAAGGAGGTCAGCCCCAGGCCAGGAGCTGGATGCAGGAAGCAGGGACAAGGACCCAGGAGCTAAGACCAGCTTCAGACACAGCCAGGTCCAATGGACCCTATGAGGCGTGAAGTCACAATTACTCAGGGGAAGAAGTAGAGTTAGTAATGTGCAATGAAGAGACGCAAATTCATCCATAAGGAGAGAGAGAAGAGGAGATAGGAGCTCAGTGTATCCTAAAACATTCCCCAGCAGCCTATAAGCCTATAGCAGCATATCTAAGGGCTAACTATAAGCACTATTAAAGAGGAAAGTCTTAAGTCTACTCTTAAATGAGGTGACTGTGTCTGCCTCCCGGACTGAAAGTGGAAGCTGGTTCCATAAAAGAGGAGCTGGATAACTGAAGGCTCTGGCTCCCATCCTAATTTTGAAGACTCGAGGAACCACGAGTAGCCCCGCATTTAGTGAGCGCAGCTCTCTAGTGGGGCAATAAGGTACTACACGCTCCTTAAGATATGATGGTGCATCACCAATCAAGGCTTTGTAGGTGAGGTGAAGAATTTCAAATGTGATTCTTGATTTCACAGGGAGCCAGTGCAGAGCAGCTAAAACAGGAGTAATGTGATCTCTTTTCTTAGTTTTTGTGAGTACACAAGCTGCAGCATTCTGGATCAACTAGAGGGACTTAAGAGACTTATTAGAGCAGCCTGATAAGGAGTTGCAGTAATAGTCTATAAGTAACAAACGCGTGAACCAGTTTTTCTGCATCTTTTTGAGAAAAGATGTGCCTGATTTTTTAAATGTTATGTAGGTGGAAAAAAAAGCAGCAGATACTGAATCTTTCTTCAGCCTGCTTCATGTTGCCTTCGCTCTCAAATATCCCTCCTGGCATCAGGACTGCAACACTTCAGAGCCACAACCAGTGTTGGGGGGGAAGAAATGGAGCTGTAGCGTAAGTTCAGTCGGAAGACCAGACTGTTCCATGCCTGAGCCAGTCATTTAATTATCGGACGTCTGACAGCCACTTCTCATGCATGTTACCTCCTTCTGTTTCATGGATTGGAGTTCCATTCATACATTGTCATATTCATGTAATGTGTTTATGTAACTTTGTAATGCTGTTCATTCTGTACACATGACATCTATTGCTTCTGTCCATCCGGGGAGAGGGATCCTCCTCTGTTGCTCTCCTGAAGGTTTCTTCCCTTTTTTCCCAGTGAAAGGTTATTTTTGGGGAGTTTTTCCTGATCCGATGTGAGGTCCAGGGACAGGGATGTCGTATGTGTACAGATTGTAAATCCCTCTAAGGCAAATTTGTAATTTGTGATATTGGGCTGTACAAAATAAACTGAATTAAAATTGAATTCACAATGGCCCTGCCTCCTTCTTTGTGCCTCCTGCCTCAAAGGCCTGGCCTCATTGGTCCGGCCTCCTTCACAATGCCTCCTGCCTCTGTGGCCCTGCACCCTACCATGGCCCTGCTGATGCTCCCTCCTCTCCTCTCTTCCTCCTTCTGTTTCATGGATTGTGTGATCCATGCTTACGACTAATTATTCATACATTTCTGTCATATTTATTGAATGTGTTGTAACTCTGTAACGCTGTTCATCTGTACACATGACATCTATTGCTTCTGTCCATCCAGGGAGAGGGATCCTCCTCTGTTGCTCTCTCCTGAAGGTTTTTACAGTTTTTTCCCCTTAAAAAGGTTTTTCTGTTTTTTTGGGTAGTTTTTCCTGATCCGATGTGAGGTCCTGGGACAGGGATGTCGTATGTGTACAGATTGTAAAGCCCTCTGAGGCAAATTTGTAATTTGTGATATTGGGCTATACAAAATAAACTGAATTGAAAATGTTCACTCAATATTTAACTGCTGTCATTTTTCAGGACAGTTAAATTGGCTGGTCTTCTCTATCCAACAAGCACAGAGACACAATTACATTGTTAGCCTATCATCTTACTGCTGTCTCTTTTAAATAGGTCTGTCTATACCTTCATTTCATTCACGTTGCTGTTACTCACCCCTCCACCTCCCCATCTCCACCCAGTCTTCACAGATCCATCAGCTTCATCAGCTCATCATTCTATCAGCCTCATCAGCACCACCTCCAGGTCTGGACTCCACGGGGGGATTTATATTGCTGCTGATAGAGACAGACAGCCTTCAATTACAAATCTCCCCATAGAGTCCAAGACTCAATACTTTATCATTATGTATCATCTGTTAATAATAAACAATTATATTTTCTTTATCTGACTGGTCTCTCCTGATTGAATGACCTGAGTAGTGTAATAAACCTATCATGTATTTATGATGCCCACAGTTCTATTCTGGTCAAGGGCCAGTCAACTACTGGCAATTTGTATGAAAATGCAGACTAAAAAGCACTACAGTGATTTAGTCTTGCACTTCATATAAACATAACGTCTGGAGACTTGCGAGAGGCCGATTGTACAAGGATGGTGAAAATTGTCGCAGCAGAGGCAGAAGGATCCTAAATGTACCGTTTATCTCCCGATCATTGGGACAGAGGATGAAATGACTGCAGCAGGGAGGACTTTTAAAAGTTGTAATATAGTTCATGTGCACTGTGCAAACTCGTGATACCATCGATCAAAAGGGACCTGGATTGCATTTCATCCTCTTTCCGGTTCCAAGGAATCACAATTATTCAAATAGGAAAATGTATAAATCATAGTTTTATCAAAGCTGTCAGATTCTTTAAAAATGTTCCCACTATTGGTTATAGTTGAAAGTCGTTGCCCACTTAGGACTGTTTCCGAGGCCACTCAACACACCAAACTGTACGTCATTTCATTAAAACTCATTGGACTGAATTGAGGAGGGGGGGGTGTAAAGACAGAGAGGAAGAGAGAGACCGAGGGATGGACGAGGAGGAAACAGGGGCAATAAAGTATTGTGCTGACACTTCCTGTCTAACGAGAACAAGCAGGAGAGTTTTGAACATCATGGAGTGTAATAGTCTGTCGTTCTCGCTCTCCCTCTCTCTCTTGTTCAGTCCATTTGGGTGCCTGCTCTCTTCAAGCCACATTAATCTGTGTAATTAGATTTGAGGCAGTTTCACCTCCTATTCCTCTCCTCATCTTTTCCGTCCTCTTTTTCACATTTACTCCTAACAGCTCTCAATTATCCATCCCCTCCGCATCTTCCTCAACTCCCTTTTTTTTCTCTCCTTCACTCACTTAATTTTTTTCATCCTCGTCCTTCTCTATCCATCGCTGTTCACACTCAGATCCTCAGTTTAAAGTAGCTGCAACCTTCAGGCATGCAGACAAACTGCTCGAACCTGCACCTTAGTGTGAGCAACAGAATAATTTGTCAACAAGATCATTTATGAGCGTAGATACTTTTAAAAACAGGATTAACTATTGGTGCACCAAAAATGCCCATCATCCATGTCTGGGTTGTTAGGCAGGACAGACATCAAGAGAAAATCTGAGAAAAATCAAGCGATCATGGATGTTGTGACATTTCTGTAGATGTTTCCTCTTTGTCCTTGTACAATTATGAAAGTATTTCTTCATAAGACATTGATAACAGGATCGACACGCTAAGTCCTACTTATGTTACCTCTAATGACCACAGTTACAGCAATTATTTTGCTGTTCACATTCATGTTTCCTTGAAAATAACTGGTTTGGACAGTTCACTGACCTAAAGCCACAGTCTGTCACTCCCCCACCAAGAAGCTTCAGGACTATAGTCTCTGAGTCCGGGGACGATACATGTCAGCTTGTTCATTATTAGCGCTGTGTGACGCTCACAGAGGTTTGTTTTCATCAGTCATTTCTCAACAGAGCGCAAAAAAGATTATTTCAATTCATCGGGAACCAATGAAGAGAGCTGTCATGACGTGGGCATTTGTTTTGGAATGCCACCCAAAGAAGAGGAGGATGGCAGCGCAGATACAAAACACACACACACACAGACACACACACGTCTGAGTGCTACCGGACCGACATGTCATGTCAGCGCCTGCAGCTCGGCCATGATTCAGCAACACAGAGCTGAAGAGACGGAGAGATAAAGACAATAAGAGATGCGGGAGAAAGAGAAGTGGAGACAGACAGCAGAGTAAAGCCACTCAACAAGAAACCCCACTAACTCCCACTAACAACTGGCTTTTGTCTTTAGTGGATAAAGCAACAAGCTGTAATCTGAAAAGCGGCAACCTGCAAAATATATATATAAATATAGAACCAACATATTTTTTTGACGGAGTGTAATATTCATCCAGTGTGCAGGGTGTGCTGGCATGAGCTCTTCCTATCACCTCAATCCTCAAAACCATCAAGGGACGTGGTCCTAGCAGCGTGATTGTAGCCAACATGATGCTAACAATGGCCATAATACAATATGGAGCGGCTGTGGAACCAACACGCAGTGACACAAGCACTATTCACTCTCTCCGCTCTGACAAAGCCTGCCTGTACCCATCCCTCCACTCCTAGTCTCCCTCCCTGCCCATAATCCCATTATGTGTTGCAATGACCTGTCAGTGTCAATCAGCGTTGTTGTCATGCCGACCTCCCGCCACGGGCTTGCCCCTGGGCTCTCGGCCAATAGGGATCCTCCGTGCTGATTAGCCAGCGGTGATCTCGTTAGGTAAGCCCCGCCCACGCCAATAGGAGGTAGAGAGGGAGGTTGGAGGGGGTGATGGCTGATGGGCAGGTGGAGGACACCTTCTGGCGACCATGTTGGCCGATCCTGATTTCGGTTTGGGGCCGACAAGGATGTGTTTGGTGTACAACTTGTGTGTGTTCAGGAAAGGTCACGTTCATGCGCCTGCAGTCTGGGTATTCATGTATCTCTCCATACTTTACGTGCTAACTTGAATGTGTTGCGTAATTGTGCTTCAGATTAGGGTTCCAGTTATGACAAAGTTTCAGAGAGATATCAATATTAGATTGCAACTGTTTCATAACAGGTTTAGAGGAAGCAAAAATCAACATAAAACATTAAAACCACAGAACAATCTCTGCGCCGCGAACGGCATTCCGCTCACCTCAGAATCCCGATCCCTTCCGAGTTTGTTTTTTACCCAACTAGTATGTGACAACATATATACAGAGGTTGGTCCCTTTCTCACCATAACCCTGATATATCCACGCCACAGCTAACTGGTGTCTGTATCTGAAGGGACCTGATACGTTCATTACTGGTTTTAGGCTAACGGACCAGAGACACGCTGAAGTATGTGTGAACGGCTTACGGATGCAGACACAACTTGTAAACTTAATTGTTATTTTCTGACATATAGGTTTTGTTTCATATGAATTGATGTATGACCGTTCATTTTTAGAGTTGCCTCTTTTATTAGCAGATTATGTTTTCAGTTGAGTTTGTTGATTTGTTTGTCTCTCAGCAGGATTTCTGATTGCCCTATTTTCATGACACTTGGTGGAAGGGTGTAGCATGGGCCAAGGAGGAAGGCGAAGTGTGCTCTCTCTGAGTGCCGTTCTGCTCATGATCAACCTTTTAATTATCGATGTACTGTTTTAACATTTAGTGGCTGGACAGGCCCTCTTAGAATATATGTCAGTCTGTGCGTTAGTGTTACCACTGTTGTGTTCCATATGCTATCTGACTTGTGATTTACGTTGTTGTTTGTCTCTGTGCATGGGTAACCCCTCTGGGGATTATTGAATTAGCTAATGTAATCTATAATATAATATAATCTGAAGACCCAACGAGGATAGTACCTTTGTATACATATTCTCCATCCCATCCATTATAAATATATATTAACAACAGAGTGCGACAAACAGACAATTAGATTTTTCAATTATTAACATTGATGAAAATATACTCTGTGGCAAACAAAGCTAAACCCCTTTTTTTAATTTCTGAAGCATGAAAGCAATCGGTAGAACTAAAAAGCTTTTGCTAAATAAATTACACCACGATCACAGTACCTGACATCACAACGTTTTGTAGTCTCTTTTAGCCGCCTTTTATAAAGATAAATAACAGCTTCAAAATCCTTGAGTGGTGTATTTACTGATGTATTTTATGTTTTTCTTTTGTTAACCACAGACCATATTTACTGCATCTAACCAGAAACTAAATAAAAAAGCAAATGACTTAAAGACAAGACGTGCAACATTGCTGACTTATTATCGGGTTTAATCAATAGTAATTAGCAAGTACACTGTGTCCTCCTGTTCTCGGGAATTTTGACTCCCGAGTTCAACTTTCAAACTAACAAGAATTTGTATTAAAATGTGTCGAACTTTATATTGAGACAAATCACCAAACCTTAAGCTCACCAATGCCTGAAGGTTCAGCAATAAAACAGCACATACCCAAGATGCAATGCATGGTGGGTGGCTGTGACGCGTATCGGTTGAAACGGACACAGGACTTGTTAGAGTGACAGTTTTCCTAAAGTGGTTTCAACAATAATAAAACAACAAATAAGTAATAACAGAGCTTTAACTTGCTGCCAGCAACAGTCAGACTGCTTATGATTATTGACACTAATGATGTCTGTAACAGGAACCTGACTTTGATCTACTTGATGTTTTTTTTATTATCTCACTGCTGGCCACCAGCCAAAGGGATTACATTGTGTTCAAGTACAACTTTACACACAACGAACTAGCTCGATGAGGTTGCCATGACGTAGCCGGTATTGATGGGTGATGATTCAATGATTCATTTATTACAGGCGAGGGGGGATTATAATGTGATGATCAGAGCGCCGGTGTTCAGAGCTCATTGTGTTGGAGTGCAGAAAACGTAGCTCAGTGTTTTCGTCAATGCGGGCGTGATGCATCATTTCAGAACAAGACTTTTCCTTGAGTGTCAAACCAATCAACAACAAATAGAATGGATCGAGTAAAATAGATGAAGGAAAAAGGTTTTTTATTTGTAGGGTCCTTTTCATAGGAGGGTTGAACATAACCCATCACTGTCACGTCACTTTCACTGTCTTGTCACTGGATGCAGGAATATTGACAATAACTGCAGGTGATTTTCCTGCTAAGAATTTCCCTTCAAGCTAGCTGAATAACCCTGCATGACTCCAGTTGGCAGACGCCTTGTTGTTGTTGATTTTCTGGATGGTTTAAACACACATACGTCTGTAAGCTTACCAGCTCGGCACCTGTACACATCAGACTAAAGCCTCCTGGAAGCTAATCTGGTGGCAGTAAACATGGCCTGGATGAAAAGCAGGGCACATTTTAAAGCCAACCCTGGAGGCTACACTGAGCCTAGACAGTAACTGTTTAATACTGCAACTGAAACCAAGGGCTGCCTTGGGGGGGAAAACATGTGTGGACATAATGTTCAGCAGTTACATTCCCTTTTCTTTCCCTGAGAAAGGTTTTTTGAGGGGGAGTTTTGCTGAACCAAAGAGTATGTGTACAGATTTTACACATACTCTGAGGCCTCTGAGGCAAATTTGTAATTTGTGATTTTGGGCTATACAAAATAAATGTAATTTAATGTAATTTAATTACATAATAGCATGCAGTGGGTCAAAACATGAAAATATGTTCCTATGGCGGCCTGCACGGTGGTGTAGCGGCTAGCACTGTCGCCTCACTGCAAGATGGGCCGGCCCGGGTTTTCGATCTCCGGCTAGTATCGCGGTCCTTCTGTGTGGAGTTTGCATGTTCTCCCCATGGCAGCGTGGGTTCCCTCCGGGTTCTCTAGCTTCCTCCCGCAGTCCAAAGACATGCAGCTCAGGTTAATTAGAGACTGCATGTGAGTGTGAATGGTTGTATGTGCCCTGTTCAGGGTGTACTTCAGTCCTAATGTTCCCACGACAAATCACAAGATACTAACCATAGACAGTATATGAGAAGTGGACTCAGTCATCGTGACATCAGACATTGATTTGTGGACTGCCATTTTGAAGGCTTGAGTTCTGCAATTTCACGATCGCCATCTTGGATTTAGGCCTTCGCCATGTTGGCTTTTTTGCAACCGATAAACGGAAGAGACCATATTTGGAATTTGGAGAAGTGATGTAGAGATGCTATACATGTCTCGCAGCGACCTGTCAATCACAGTAGCCCCACTCTAAAGCATACCCTGCTTTGTGGTCTATTTGACTCTAAATGGACCATAATTTACTAAATAAACATCATGCTGTATTGAAGAAGATACTAGAGATTTAGTTAAAAAATATATGTTTTACAATCAACACTTGAAATGATGAAGGCACTTGCAAAAGACAAGGTAGCACAAAATGTAAAGCATATTTTGGTGTTTTATTTTGACTTCTTTACTAAAGATTTCATTAAACATATTTTCTTCTTCTTTTTACTATGTAATACATGTAGTCATGAGCCAGGACAGGCGACGTGGTAAAGAAAGCGAACAAATTCTGTATAGGGAGGCTGGGTGGGTCCAAAAACTGGTAACTTGCGTTGCTATTTTAACCTAAATGGGGACTTATTTGTCACTTAACTTAGGGTTAGGGTTAGGGACAAACACTTGTCATGTCACTCACACTGACTGATGCCACTACTGTAGTCATTTTAAACCCATAGGAAAACACATCAAAAGATGACTTTTCAAACTTTTTGATGGAGGATACATTGATAGGGAACATTGCCTTTGTTTTATTGTATTACTTTAATGACAGACATTGAAGCAAAATTCAACAAACTTCCCAGGATGACAGAGCCCTCGTTCCTCCTCACAAACAAGCTTCAAAACATAACACAATATGTGCTGAAATCTTAAAATGTTGACGACTACTCTCTCTTTAACTCATTTAAGACTGAATATCAGCTCCATCATTTCGTTCTAAACTCAGTTATCCAGACTACGGGCCGCTAATTCAAGTCAGCTAACTCCACTCACGTCAGATCAAAACCTTGTAGGCCTATTAACATTCTGTGAACAGAGAGCCGCAACTGTGACCGACAAACATGGACATGGACACGGAAACTGAAACACACTGAATTGTTTATTGAATCATAAAGATTTAGACCAATGTACCAGAGCACCGTTTGGGTCATGTGATATTCGGAGTTACGAGTTTGTCACACAGCAGCAGACAGATGACCTCTTTACTGACCTCTGGTGTGTTGGCTGATGCAAACTGTGGTTAAGTGGGGCGCTCCTCAAACACACTGCACAGACATGTTTACTTTTACATGATCACGTGTACAAGGTCCGGCACTAACCGCCACTCAGACATCCACGTGTATACTGTTTGTATTTTTAGTCCACCAAGATGTCTTTAAATGAGGAAAACTGATTTAACAAAGTGTGTTCCCTGCTGGAAGAACACAGTAGTTTACAGCAAATGAGTCCACCTCTAGTTACAGAAAGTGAAAATAGAAATGTGCACAAAATGCAAATGATCTTCTTACCTGATCTTTGTTGCTAACAATAAATTAAGGCAGGATAGAAAGCAGGTCAGCCATATAAACAACATAGAAGTGGTATTCGTCATCTGAAGGCTGGGAACCTGAAGAATAATTGTGTGATGCAGCTCAGCAGTGTGTCAAGTTGTACTAGTCATATGTCTGAATTAAATATGATAGTTTGGTAAGATGCCTTTTCAAATGTTGCACATTTAAAGGGCATGAGGGCTTAGAACATGGAAGTCAAAGCCAATTCCATGCTCTAATATAATAATAATATACCCTTTATTTATCCCTGTGAGGAAATTCTTCTCTGCATTTGACTCATCCATAGTTATTAAGGAGCAGTGGGCTGCAGTGAAGTGCCTGGGGAGCAACTGGGGGTTCAGTGTCTTCCTCAAGGACACTTCAACATGCAACTATGGGGAGAGCGGGGATTGAACCGGGTACGGGACGACCACTCTCCCCACTGAGCTACAGCCGACACGAATATAATAATATGTTAAATAAGTTGTTGCATCAATTTTTGGGTTGTTGCAATTCGTCACAAAGGCTTGTTGCATTTGTCACAGATAATTGATAACATTATCAGAAAATCCCTCCAAAACACCATATTAAGTCACCAAGGAACACTATAAAGAAAGTCATGCTATGCTTTGGTATGTGGGCCGTGATCAAGTCAAAGGTTCCCGATAATGTTGAGGCCTAACAGAGCCAGGTGAGCTGCCTCCCCGGACTGAGTACACAGATTCATTCTCCCACTCTACTGAGATATGTTGCAGTGAGACAGACCTACTGCTGAGTGTGCATTACACACACAAACACACATAGCTTTTCATCTAGTGTGAGGTCCTGGGACAGGGATGTCGTATGTGTACAGATTGTAAAGCCCTCTGAGGCAAATTTGTAATTTGTGATATTGGGCTATACAAAATAAACTGAATTGAATTGAATTGAAATCTAAGAGTGTGAGCTCTATATTCTGTTCATCTGGGACAGCGAGGTCTTAACTAGACTGGCCTAAAAACACGGTTTTCTCTCTCTTCACAGATCTCTTTTTCCATTCATCTCCCAGAGCGGAGCCGTGTGATCTGACAGGAGGCTGCTCCAAGTGTGTTACACACTGCATCTGTGCGTGTGCATGGTGTGTCTGTGTGTGTGTATTCCCATCCGATTGCTTTGGGTTTCATAACGGTAAAGTTTAAGCATTTTAAAGACATTTTGGTGCAGACATTTTTAGTTTAGCTTTTAAGTGAGCTGAGAATATGTGTATTAGTCATTTTAGGAAAAGTAAGGGCATTTTGACAATGTACATTCATATAAATACGTATATGAAGTGAGTATGTTGGTGAAATGACATCTTGACTGTCGTGGCTGTTGGAAGGTTAGGATTTGGTCACTGGGATTTGAGTCGCAGTCAACTCAATGAAACGTCACTACATGAAGCACCAACACAACATTTTTCCTCCATCTGTTCCAAACACATCCATCACGAGCACGAACGGGCAGCGTCGGTTGGTCGGCCAATCTCTACGCTGGAAAGAAAACGTGTTCTTGCGGCATCAGTAACCTGAATGCCAAAGCAGCGAGCTGAAATTAAAACAATTAAACCGAATGTTCTGCAGCAAGCCCATGTTCATATCCATTTCACTAAAGCAGCAGCACGAATTTCTGCCTGTCTGACTAACATCTCTCAGTGGATGTCCGCACACCACCTGAAAATTAACCCGGACAAGACTGAACTTCTTTTCCTTCCAGGACCTGACTATTACCTGACTATTACCTTCAAGTGTTGGCCCCGACTCCGACTGCCAGGAACCTCTGTGTGACACTTGACAGTCAACTCTCCCTGACTGCCAACATTACCGCAACAACACGCTCCTGTAGGTACATGCTGTACAACATCAGAAAAATACTTCCTCTTACTCAGAAGGCGGCACAGGTTCTGGTCCAGGCTCTGATCATCTCGCGGGTAGACTACTGTAACTCCCTCCTGGCAGGTCTACCTGCTAATGCCATTCGACCGCTACAGCTCATCCAGAATGCAGCTGCTCGACTGGTCTTTAACCTCCCGAAATTGACCCACACTACTCCACTCCTCCGCGACCTTCACTGATTACCGGCGGCCGCCCGCATCCACTTCAAAACATTGGTACTTGCGTACCGTGCTGCGTACAGATCGGCTCCTGTCTACAACCAGGACATGGTAAAACCTCGTTCTCACTTCGAGCTAAACACTCAACAAAGTCACAACTGTTTGCTGTCCTGGCTCCTTATTGGTGGAATGAGCTCCCCATTGACATCAGGACAGCAGAAAGTCTCTACATCTTCCGTCGCAAACTAAAAACACATATTTTTCGACTATACCTTGAATAGGGAAGGTAGCGCCGTAGTAGCACTTTAGTAGCACTCAAATGGCTCTTACTGATAGTACTTTGTAGTTTAACTTTATTGAAAAAATTGTACTTTCTCGATTCTTGTTGTTCTGAGTTTGCACTCACGGTTGTATCACGCTGATATCCCCCTGCAGGCTGTTCCTACGGTGTGTGAATGTTAGTTAGTCCTGATGGGCAGGTGGCACCTTGCATGGTAGGTCCTCCCATCAGTGTGAATGGGTGAATGATGAATGATGACATGTTTCTTTAAAACTAGAAAAGCATGATATAAGTACAGTCTATTTACCGACTGCTGAGGGTTTGTCTGCTGCTTAACAGGTAGTGAACGATGACTTCTTAGAGTTTATTTCACAGTTGTCGGCTGGATATAAAAAGAATGAGCTAAGAGTCAGCATAAAGTTCCATGAGGCAGAGGCGATTATTTAGCTGAGCATTCACTACCAGAGACACCCAACACATCGTCAAAACACATTTCCAAAATCCATACTACTAAATGCACACAAAACTGGAATTAACACATAACCCCTGCATAAAATAAAAAAAGGCCCACACACACACAACCGGCAGGGGGCGCTAGTGATACCAGATCTTACTGCATCTACGACTCCCGGTCGCAGCCAAAAACAGTTGTCAGACATTGTTTTTGACGGTGTGTTTGGCTAACAGCTAATGGAACTACCACTACACACTGCTGAGTACCTCTTGGCCGCTGCTCTGCAGCTCACTTCCATTTATTAATTTTGGATAGCACCAAAAGCTAACGGAACTACCAGTGCATACAATGCTGTTCCTCACCGGCACTCAGCTACTGATAAGCGGCCAAGCAGCTCGGTGAGTCTTTTGTGTTTTGGCACGATTGGATGAAGTGCAACAGCTTCCAGCCCCATGCTAGTGTAAGATTACATCGCTTCTTGTTTATGAGTTTTACTGAAGGACGTTTGACAAAACTTCACAGCATTGGTTGGAATCATTCAATTACACCATGTAGCAGTAGTCGTTGCAGACGCACCTTATCCTGATACTGCCATGGATGATGTTCACCATCTCCACAAAATAACAGATGGATTTCTTATCTTCCACGGTAACCTCCACCTTTGCAAGTCAAGTCAAACCAACTTGGGAACATATTTTCTCAAGGATGACAGTCGCAGTTGTCTAAATCCAATGGTTAATGTCGTTAATGTTGTGAATTCAAAAGAAAGAAAAAAACATAACACAATCACTTAGTTATGTTTGGCCAACAAAACTAAAAGGTTAGGGTTGGTCAACCATTATAGTTTGACTTAAGTATGTTTAATATGTTTCTAAGTTACAGAAGTACATTTAACATTTCCTGTGTGAAAGTCCTGTGTTTGTTTGACCTGTCCATCTATGGACTACGATGAAATAGAAAATACCTTTCCTACATCATGTAATTGACAATGTAGTCTTGTTAATACCTCCCACTATTGCAATCGGCAACTCGTGTGTACTTCTGAGGCGAGCCACAGCTTATCTCAGACTAGCCTAGTGTACACTGTCTGTGTGTGTTCAAGATAAACAGTCCCTTGTGTGAAATTGTTTTCCTGTGACCAGCTATGTGTGTGTGTGTGTGTGTGTGTGTGTGTGTGTGTGTGTGTGTGTGTGTGTGTGTGTGTGTGTGTGTGTGTGTGTGTGTGTGTGTGTGTGTGTGTGTGTGTGTGTGTGTGTGTGTGTGTGTGTGTGTGTGTGTGTGTGTGTGTGTTTGTTTGAATGATCGAACTCCTAATGTGCAATGTGTGTACATATGACCTTTGCTCCAGTGTTGTGCTCTGTATAATGTATGTGTGTCTGAGTAATTGCTTGGTGTCCATTGTCCTTGGAGTGCACTCCACTAGTCAATAGAGAACATAATGTTGTGACTTTACCCATAATGCCCCAGGGGACTGGCGGTTGATTGAGCTCATTGCAGTCTGACTGGTGTACTGAGTGGACACTTGGGACGAGAGTCATAGAGAGGAACATAGTCATGTATTTGCACAGTGTATGTTGAGTGTCCAAGCTCTACTTCACATGTGAGTGTGATTATTCTGTTAATGTTCTCATCCAAAGACAAAGAAAAAAAGTTTGATTACAATTTTGATTCAACAGAACCTGTAAGCAGCCACAGCTCTATCATAATATCCAGTGAGGATAAATGGAAGACCAGGCAGGATTGAACTGTGTCCATTCCTATATTTAACTTTCTTGGTGCCATCGGTCTTGTGTATGGACTGACCACTCTTTGTCTTTACCACAAATAAGTGCCGGCACTCCTCTTATTCACATGTGGCCATGTGTGTCGTTTGGTATTGGCAATCATTATTAAATTCAGAATTTTTTGAAGTTTTTACTTCAAATCATCAAAAGACCATTTATATTACCAAAAAGCTTAAAGCTGCTACATGGAACATTCATTTTGTGTTGATTTTGGTGATCCCGGTGGACAAAGGTAGTAGTGTTTCCCAGCACCAGTCCCTTCAGAAAACCTCTTATACTGCAGAAGGTGACAGTGACAATCTACGCAGTCCTGGCTCTCCTTTGCCTAACTTTTCCCCAGTGGGCCCAGCAAGAAGGCCCAGGTCTCCAGCAGCGTGGTGTCGGCAGTCAGCGGGAATCGGTGGAGCAGTGGGTTGAAGGTGGCAGCAGAGCCGGATCTGGGTCTGCCCTCTGTGGGCTGGTCGCTGCCAGAGGCCCCACTGGAGTCTGAGCTGAAGGAGGTTCTGGTGAAGTATCGGATTTTGTGCCAAATCCAAACTGGTGATGAAGCCAATGTTGATGCCGATGGTCTTGTTTACCTATGTAGGTCATATAGCGGCATCAGTATTACATTGAGGCTGAGACAACCCATTTAAAGTTCCTCACAATCATTTTAATGAGTTATAAAACATATATACATATACATTTAAATAATTATAATAATAATAATAAAAACAGGATGTGACCATGTATCGATGAATTACAGCACCCTCGCTCTTGAGGGTAGTGTGCCAGTTCGGGGCGATCCTATTGGCTCCCGGTATTGTTGCTTACGCCGTTACCCTTTGTTATGTACTTCACTAACCGCAGTTATGTAACGGCCAACTCTTTAAACTAAAAGTGATCGACGTCATAATTGGTAAATCACATTGTATGCAGCAATATTCATTCCACATATTTGCTGTTTCCTGACAGTATGAAGACCAGGTTGTGTCGCTGCCACTGAGGTTGAAAGTTATACAAATACAACGTTTGCATACTATATCTCAAAAACTGAAACTAATGATATTTTAAATGACCAAAAGCGTACAGTCTAGCTACAACACATTTTACAAAGAACAGAAAACTCGAGTGCAGAGGAACCAGACAACATCACAAAATGACATTCAATTGATCACCTGAAAGACCAGCACAGGGGAGTGGACACTGGAGACCTGTTCAGGTGGACGACTCTCAATCACCGAAGTATCTGTGGGCTCTCGTTTCCACATGGAGGGCCGAGGGTCACAGACTTCCTTCAGACTGAGTGATTGGGCCTGAGGGAGCAGTGAGTCGGGTCAACCCTAATCTACCGAGGCTCCAAAGCAGGCTTGACATCTCACCCCAGGGAGCTGAATGAAGACCACTCTCCCGGTTGTTTTAACACCTTCCTGTCTCTTTCTTGTCAACCAGTGCCACCCCCTCACGGTCCATTAGACACTGTTCACGTCATCAGGACGATAACACTGTGTCCCTAAGTGTAATACCTCTGGCAGTATTGGGCCAACATACAGGACAGATCCACTGCAGTAATACATTTATTGTATTTTTGCCAGAAGTAGAAGAAGTACTCATATATTCTATTTAAAGGACCAGTGTGTTGGATTTTGGGGGATTAAATGGTAGAAGTAGAATACTATTTTTGTATTAATTTATTAAAAAACTACTGTTTTTTCTTTAGCTTTGTTTGAGCCCTTCATATCTACATAGGGAGCTCTTCACGGAGTCCACCATGTTTCACCGCCATCTTCCTACAGTGTGTTCCTACTCTGGAAATATGTCCAGAGATATCAAATATGTCTCAATTTGTTTTGGAGAAATGTGTATGGAAATGTAAGTGCAAGATATCTGCCATATTTGTATTGGATGTTGCAGCAGTAAAGATACAGAACAACATACAGCAGGGAATCTGTCTGGGGAGTTCGCTTTGGACCATCGTTTTAAATATTTAAGTCCCAAAAATACCAACATCTTCCTGTTTTCATCCGCCGGATGCAGTACGTCACATTTAATTTCCCAAAAAACATGAGCTTCCTGCCACACACACACACACTCTCTCTCTCACCCTCAGCTGTGTGTGTTGTGTTTGTGTGTAATTTGTGTTGACTTGGCAGTGAACCAGACTCCTTCACACAGCAGCCGCTTGGTCAGTCAGTCCTGTCACTGCGGGCTCTGATCCAAAGCCATTAGCCGGGGGGAACATCCCGAATTCATCCTGCACTACACTGCCCGAGACAGAGCTCCTACATACACACACACACACACACACACACACACACACACAGATACTCGTCCCCATTCTATAGATGGGTGCAGGTAATCCCACGTTAAATGGTGTGGTTTTTTTGCCCAAGGACTATTATTAGCTAGTTGGCGGATGCATTTATCTGCAATAAAGCTCCCAGGAAGGTGATCAATATTGGTATTATAAGGGCGCTGAAGCTCGCTAAATTTAGCACCACTCTTTCCACCCGCAGCGACACACGTCTGGAGATCAGTGTGATGTCCTTTACATTAGTTTACACTTCTTAAAGGGATTTCTTCTCCTTGTGCTTTCTGTGAAGCTGAACGATTTTGGGGTTTTCTGTCTATATTTTAAGATACAGGAGAGTCTGATGGTTTAATAAACCTAATGCCTGTTGGTTCTCAACCCGAAAGGCAACAGAGCTCTAACAGTGTTAACCTGTGCGGGAGAGTGGAGGGTGGGTGCTACGCTTGGGTCAGGATGGCGTTATCAGCTGTAGCCACCTTATGAGCGCGATGCAAAGCGGCGGCCATGAGCTAGCACGTTAAAAGAACAGGTTCTGATGTAGTTGAGGTCGGACGGTGGACGAATAACATGCAGAACACCAGAGCTGGATCATAATCCAGAGTCCTGCATGTCGTTTCAACAGCGTTTAAATGACCATATTTGTGTTTTACATTCCAATTGCAATGGAATGGAGCTAAGTTGTAACATCAAGGCATCTCTTGACTTCTAAATCAATGCACCATTGCTTACTGGTACCTAAGCTTTACATGTAATGCCGTATTTGGCTTAATGAGGGTAATGGTGTAAGTGGTGCTTCTTTAAAAATCTATTCAGTCATTCTTTAGTTGGAGTATTGATCTGCAGAAATAATATTGTAACATTTTGTCCCTGTAATGGAAAGATATTCAAAAGACAATGTGAGAACATACAAACTACCTACACTTTCTTTCCATCATGCACAAACACGGTAATATAAGTTGATCCCCAGCTTAACGTGTGTGTGTGTGTGTGTGTGTGTGTGTGTGTGTGTGTGTGTGTGTGTGTGTGTGTGTGTGTGTGTGTGTGTGTGTGTGTGTGTGTGTGTGTGTGTGTGTGTGTGTGTGTGTGTGTGTGTGTGTGTGTGTGTGTGTGTGTGTGTGTGTTATCATTTGGAACACCGAAATGCAGAGAATCTGTTTGGGACGATAAAACTAAAAAGAGGGTTTTTAAGGACGCTGAAACCTCGAGAATAAGGCCGACAATTTGGACGGTTCATTAGTTCTAGAGATCAAGGAGTGTGTGTCCAACCAGGAGCCACACACACACACATACACACAGTAAACACACTTGTCTCACAAATACACACAACCCCTATACGCTCATCAATGCAGATGGCCAAAACTGCATTTTTCTGTATATTTTAACCAGTAAATAGACATCTTAATTCAATCAATAGCATGGTTGTATCTGACATCAATTTGTTCTAATTTCACTAAATATGTTTTAAATCCGATTAGCCATGGCAGCTTGCTGCTGCTGTATTTATATTAAATCAAAGCAATAATTTAGTTTGCTGAAGTTCCCATTATACAACACAGTCTGTGTCCTCTTCATGAATATGCCCTGAAATATCTTACATTCCCAAACACAGCAGCTCCAGAGCTTGAATGTGATAGGACGTCTTTTTTCCATCACTTCGTTCCATTTCCTCATCAATATTGAGTTCAGTATAAGCACAATACAATAACGGGTTTCAGAGACCAGATCCATAAAGTTCTGTAAATGCAAAACTGCATGCACAAAGATTCATGAAGTCGTACATACGCCTTTGGTTTTATGAATCTAAATTATTTGTATTTGGGCTCATATGGATGGGCCTCATTTCCACTCAGATAGTTTGTCATAAATAGACATTATCAATACATCTGCCTACCACACCTACAAAATGGCAACTTGTGGTATCAACAACCAGCCATGTGTGACCTTGAATTCATGAAGGACACTTATTTTTTCTCCTCCACCACATTGATTGGAGATTCAAAAATTCAGAGAAAGGTCTTGATGAATTGCAATAAGTGAAGATTATGTTTAACAACAGTAAAACTATATCAAAACATCAGTTCACATTTCTCACACGACTCGTGCAACATAGACCAAGTTTCATTTATCCAGTCGCATGCTCACTTCTTCCCTAACACGTGTATCTTCACTAAACCCTTATTATTCAAAGACTTTCCGGTTTATATTTGCATTTAAATGTTCTACTAGAAGATGTTTGCATGCTGTAATGTATAAAACCATACTTCTCATACTGCCTGTCTGCATATGCCTGTATTTACTCTTTGTCTGAACATGTCTGGTTCAGCGCCAGATGGCGTCTGGTTTGGCCGAGTGGTACCAAAACCTTGCATTCTCTTTACTGGCCAGGAGGACGACTCCTCCGGTTACAAAAAGAAGTCTGGTTGAATAGAAGTCTATGAGAAAATGTCTCTTCTTCTCTCTTGATTTATTGCCTCAGTAAACATTGTAAACATGAGTTTATGGTCTCAATCTCTAGTTTCAAGTCATCTTCAATACAGCATGATGTTCATTTGGTAAATTATGATCCATTTAGTCAAGAAGACCATAAAAGAGGGTATGCTTTTTACCGGGCTTACTGTGATTGACAGGTCGCTGCCACTACCAGAGCCGATACGGCGTCTCTTCGTCACTCCTCCGAATTCCAAATATGGTACCTTCCATTTATCGTTTGCAAAAGAAAAACATGGCGACGGCAAAATGTTTGAAAAGCAGAACAAACCAGAGAGAGAGAGATGGAGGACTGCGATCCAAATGAACATTGAGTGTGACCCGACCAGAGAGAAACTGCTTACGCTTCCATCTTCCGATCCCCACCGCAGATGGAAGACAAAACTCTTTCAGTTGTGAATGAGTTGTCTTTTACGAGGCTATTAACAAACATTAATAAATATGCTTTGGACCTAAAGTAGGATCTCCATAAATTAGAATGACTTGCTTCTTAAACTCTCAGCTGCTGACTTGTGCATTAATCCTTTGATTAACGTCAAATGACAAATTGAAATTGATTAATCAATGATATGAGTCACTGATTCTATCAGATCACACGTAATCCCTTTCATTCGTACGTTGTTAATCGTTATTCGTTGTAATCATTTATTTATCTTTAATCACGTCATTCATTTTATTCCTCATTAATTCCTTTTTTTAGTAGTAGTTAGCTCATTAAATATTTCACTTATAAAGAATGTGATCATTTGATTTGTGTGTATATTAAAGAAGAAGTCACTGTACACCAAGACAAGACCCCGACGCATTCCAGATTTAGACTTAATTAATATCTCATTTTGAAGGTTTACCTTTTTTTGCTAAATTGAAATTGAATCTAATATTTATATTCAATTATATTGTGGCTTAAACCAATTTTGTCTGATAGCTAAAGCTGAGTGCCATCACTTTATCTTTTACACAAGTATTGTTTCATGTTAATTCAAGATGAATTATTAAAATTGCGACAAACGCAGTGCCGTAACGGAAACACATGAGGCCCCCCTGCAGAATAACCCTGAGAGGGCCCCCCACCTCCCCCCCATATGTAAGGGATAATGTATTGTCCGGCGGTCATTATCCAAAGATAAACGAACAGGACCCAAGCTTTTCTTTTGAGGGAAATTTATTCAATCAGAAAAAACAGCTCAAACAGAGAACAAATGTATTCCAACAGAAACAAAACATATGCTAGGGCCTATCAAACAGCTCAAACAGAACATATGTTACAACAACATAACAAATATGCCTACATATAGTCGATACACCGGTAGGCTACTTTCTACAGGTTTGCATTTGAATACACATGTGCGCGTCTTTTAGCAAATCTGTGTGCAAAGTCTTTAACCACGCTCTTTACATCTAAACTGCGTGCACGTTTATTCTCTATGCTAAGGATGGCCACGCCTGACAGCCTCTCTTGTGACATGGAGCTTCTGAGATATGTTTTGATCAGTTTTAGCTTGGAAAATGACCTTTCTTACTTAACGGTTACTTTTATTATTTTGTACAGAGCCGTTGTCTTCTCAAAAGGGTTGCAGTGTTGTACAACGTGAAATGAAGTTAAACAACGATGTGGTTGTGGAGATAATTAAGGAAACGTGTCCGATAATGGGCGCAGGGGGCATAGTGAGAGCATAGGTTTAATAAGGTTAATGTATTTTCAAGCACAACACATAGACAGAGCAGTACAGCTGTCAAAGTATAACGTTAGCTACGTGGTAATGTTAGCTATAGCAAACAGTACAATACCCGTCTCTTCTGGCAGATGAGTGCATCCTTCACCAGCTGGTCGAAAAAGACTTGTAATTTTGGGAAGTTTGGCATTTAATTCAGAAATGTTCTGTTTTGATTGCCGCTTTTGGGCACAACTTTTAAATGTGCGTTTCATTTTTCCTCAAGAGAAATTTCCTCGTAGTTCTCCCAGAATACACCGCGGCCCAACAATAACACCAGTCCGCGTAGCAGGAGACCCTAGTGGTTGCCTGTTACGATTGCCTTTACAACTATTATTTAAAACTTATAAAGCCAGTTTAAAATACTTTTTTTTATTGTGTAGCTTTATATGAGAGAGACAACTTTGAGGGATATCTTAATGTTATTACATAATGTAATATGATTTATTTATTACATTATTCGGCCCAGATTCGGCAGCCGATAAACCGGTTGCCATGTCTCAGACAGAATCTGCCCATGTCCGTAACAGCTACACCTGGGCCAGACATGGCAACAGTGAAATGTGCCAAAGGTGGCTCACATTTGGCCGCATCGAGCCGGAACACAGCCGAGTCAGCCGACACTTAGCCGCAATACGGCCGAGTGCGCTGGCTAGTGTTGGATTTAAAAAAAAAATTGCCATGCGAGGCCCCCTGTCACTGCGAGGCCCCCCCCCCCCCCCCGCAGTGCGGGGGCTGCGGGGGTGATCTCTACGGGCCTGGACAAACGCTACAGTACTATTTGACCACTGGATCTGTTTTAAATATTGTAGGGAACAATAGTACGAGGAGATGTATGTGATGAAGATTGAAAATGAGATGAGGTTCATACAAGAATTGTGAAATCAAACAACACCACTGCTCGTGAATCTGGAGCTGTCAGAAATTAATGTAAAGCTTTCAGTCCTCCCCTCTCTGTTAGATCTGGACTTTCTGTCTCTCTCCCCGACAGCTCTCATTTTCTCACAGCTCTGTTACAACGTCCGCTTGCAAATTCCTCCACGAACACAGAATTATTATATTCTAACTCTAACTGAATTTCTGTCATCTGTGGGGAAACAATATTGTCCATTCATGGGCCGGACACTCTGCTCCTCCCCTGGTTACCGCAACAGACTGGAAAACACGTGCACGTGTCCTCTTATTGGACAAGATGTGCACATGTCCTCTTATTGGACAGCACGTTCACGTGTCCTCTTATTGGACAAGACGTGTTCGTCACATTCGTACACTCTATGTTCATTATTCTTGTCCCACATTCTGATTCCATTTCATATTGTTTATTAACATGATGCTACATTCTCGTTTTTGTTGTAATTACCTGTGTAGCTGGAGCCTGTGTGTGAGTGCGTGCGTGCGGAACATGTTTCATCATCAGCTGTTTAGAGTCATATTACAAACACATTTATTTATGTGTGATATTTTAATCAACAAAAATAAATTTTCTTTAGAGGAGTGGAAACTATTCATGTTCGTTTAATGTCCATGGCTCGAATTAAGGAATTAAAAATCAATTAAATAATTGTTCTCTTGTCTTCTCGTGATTCCTGAGAAGTAAGTTTAAAATGTTCATCTTTTTTCTTTATAATGAACAGATATCATCATCGCCTTTATCCCCAGCTGCAGGCCTGCTGACACTGTCACCAGCGGAGAACACACACACACACACACACACACACACACACACACACACACACACACACACACACACACACACACACACACACACACACACACACACACACACACACACACACACACACACACACACACACACACACACACACACACACACACACACACACACACACACACACACACACACACACACACACACACACACACACACACACACACACACACAAGGAAGAGAAAGACTGAAGCGTCACACAAATTAAAGAACATTAGAAGTTGAGTCCTTCACAAGAAAACATGCTGCTGCTCACACACTGAAAGAAAAATGTACACACACAGAGAGATCACAGGCGGAGAAACACAAACCGGACGTGACATCTGCACGACACAAACACAGGCACATGCACAGCCATGTTCACACACATACAGTTTACAGTCATTGACAATGTCTGCTACACTTTGTGCACTCACGTGTACAGTACACACACACGCACACACACACACACCCCGTACACCTCAGATAGAGCAGATTATAAAACGCACACACACATGCTTAGCACTGTCTTAGCCCTAAGAACTGAGAGCTGAATCAAATGCAAAATTAATTACGTGTTATGTGTTTTCTGTGACATAGTTCCTGATTTAAAGTATAGACTGTATTTTATTGAGATACTTCTTGCATAGAGTAATGTATATACACCTAAAGATCCAGTTCTCTAAACCAACCAATGTGAGGTCGATACATAAGTTAGATTTTCCAACTGTCCTGATTTGTTTTCACAAAGGCAAAACAGTCCATAAAGTGTCCCTGAAGTCATGGGGAGGAAATGTTGTGATTATTGCTCATACAAGTGGCTCCTTGTACGACTCAACTGGTGCGCTGTTCTGTTCTCGAGGAGGGTTCAAGCATTTGGTACATTTTACCCATTTAATTGATAGCTAGCCAGCTGGCTAATTTGTGGTCTAATGAACAATAAATTCATAAAGAAATTGTTAACAAATAGGAAATAAGAAAGGGAAATGTTTTCTTCTTTTTAACCAACGAAGCAAACCATAAATGGAGGGCTTCCACACACACACTCATATATTATATATATATCATATATTCAACCTGCAGACAAGTTCAAAATATTACTAAAGTAAAAGTGCAAAAGTGTAAGCGTCAAAATAAAAAGTACTCTTATGCATAATATATATCATTTTATTGGATTATAACTATTGATAATGTGTTCACTTTAATGTCGCTGCTGGTAAAGGTGGTGCTCATTTGAATTACTTTATATACAGCTGGGTAGTTTCATCTATAATAATTTATAAATTATTCATATTTTCATAATCTGTAAAATAGCTAAGTGTCAAAAAAAAGGTAGTGCTTTAAAACTACATCTAAGTAAAAATATATTTTCCAAAGTTTTTTATTTCATCACATTGTTTGTGAGCTGATCCTCAGACGACTAGAATTCCGTTCTGCAAAATGAGTGTTAAATGTTATTTTTGATAAACATTTCAAAAATCTAAATATTTCATACAGATTATTTTATTTGTTGTATTCAAACAGGTACAAAAGCATAAACATTTGATTGGATGCAATATCAGTTTTTAAAACAATGACAAACTAAAAGTTAAATGTTTTAGATTACAGTTGATTTATGAATCCTCCTCCTCCTCCTCCTCCTCCTCCTCCTCCTCCTCCTCCTCCTCCTCCTCCTCCTCCTCCTCCTCCTCCTCCTCCGACAATAATGCATTCCTCTTTAAATGAAACCTGAGAATGCAAATGTATCTCTTAGACTAATAATCCATTATGCTTGTGTTTTGGTCACAGTGAAATTATTGGTCTTGGCAAAAGAAGTATGGAACACAACTTTGGCTTTTCACTGGGATGGAGGATCGTTCTGCAGAAGGTTTTAAGTCTCTGGAAGCTGATTTTTAGAACAAATTTACTAAAACCAAAAGCTGCCAGGGAATAGAGCAGAAAAACATTCATACACACATTAGATGAAAAAAATTTGGAGAAAAAAAAAAGGCCAGCAGTAATGTACAAATATGTCTAAAACTAAACAGACATAAATCCTAACTTAAGAGCATTTCCTTTTGTCATCTTGGAAAACATCTTCATGAATTATAAATACAAGTGCTGTCACGGTGTAACAAGGCAGTTCGTGATTAATATCAAGTACAACATACTTCATCAATTCGACACGAATGGC